>NC_051847.1:175396791-175437482 GCF_002237135.1 Teleopsis dalmanni
TAGTTAAAGCTAAGTGTGGGGCAGGGAATAATCCCCAACCATAAAAGAGTAAAAGTGCGCAATAGCACTTACTCAAATCACAACAACAACATTATTTAATTTAACTACATAAACATACGATTTTATCTATACAAATACTTAATATATAATTATAGTACTTACTATCCAGTATTATCCATTGTACTAAGCATTATCTTACTTAGTATCGTTTTAGTTCCAGAGACCTAAGTTGCTTAGCCTCATATGCAATTTGCATCAAAATTCTCAATTCTTCATCGAATTTCTTTCCATGCTGTAATTCCGGATCAATGATTCTAGAGCATTCCTTATTTTCGATCCAACCATAAATTTGAGTTTCAGTAACTGGGGCATAATAGGTATTACGTGGTTCCCTTAGCTTGAATTCATCTATTTTTTTTGAAAAGTAGGCAGCTCTTTCACTTACATCACTTGTGATCTGAGTCTCATATTTGATTTCATGTGTCAAATGCTTAAGATTTTCCAGCCAGCCATAAGTTTGATTGCTTGTTATTGGTATGAATTTTTTTTCTTCCTCAGGTAGAGAATAATAAACTTTCCTTTTTACACGAACACTTTTACCATCTGGCGAGACATATTCATATTGAGAGTAGAACTTTTCTGTTAGATGCCTACCTCCAAAGTCTGGATCAAATCGCGGACATGGTTTGCGACATCTTAGTTTTGGGTCCGCATTATTATATAGCGCCATTTTTTTTATCAATTTAAAATGGATTCTAGTAGATAATGTTAAAAATGAACATAAAAATAATTTAATCTTATGTTTAAAAAAATTTTTATATATAATTTGTGTTTTCTGAATTTTCAATACAGTTTAGTATACGAAATATTCTATATGCGATGCTTATGTGATATATTAAACTGTCTGAATGTTGATTGAAAATAAAATTTTAATTTTTAGTTATAGGTATATTATTTTAAAGTAAAAAGTTATCATTTAATAAATTTTTTATTTTTAATATTAAGTCTAATCTATTTTACAAATTCTGTGTCACAGTTATCGTTCTTATCCAACTGTTGTCTATAATAGATCAGTGACAGATTTTAAGTTACTAATGTTATACAAGTTCGTATCAGTTTGTGATAAGCAATACAGTATCTCATTTAAAATGTTTTCAATTACTTCCTGCGAAGGTTTTCTGTCTCTTTCCCTATCTATCAGTCTCTCTCTCTCTCTCCCTCTGTCTCTCTTTATATCTCTATCTTTCTCTCTTTGCCTAAAGATGGGCGATTTAGTGTCTGGAGTACTATTACTCAAGAGTTTCTGTGACCACTTGGGCAGTCCACTGTAGCAAAAGCTCGAAGAAATTGGGTTTTGAATCATGAGCTATTAAGGTGATTTCCCAGTAGAATAGTTTAAAGCTCAGCATATCTTCCTGATAGAATAAATATCACATTTGTTTCAAGAGAGTACAGTAAGACAGTACAGAACTTCAGCGATTTTACTTGATGTGTATCTTGATGTACATACAATTTGAAGTCTTTATGAATATTTTTTTTTCTAATATACTATTGAATTCTTGTCATATATCCAGAGTCACTTAGAATGAGTTTCTGCTTGTGCTCTAATTTTCTGAACAACGAATTATGTTAACTGTTAGTGTTAAGGTCTAATAAACAAATGCATAGCATGTGTTAAGCTATCATCGTGAAAAATTATCTTAACAGGCATTTGGCACGGGAGTGAAAGGAAGACTATAAATCCATTTAATTGATGCTATGGCAAGTACTTCTAGAAGGATTAAGGTGCTAATGTATAGTACAATTTAGACTATAGTATACAAAGTATACAATTTCATTATTTCTTAACAAATGCAATTAAACAAAACTATTAATAAATTAGGTTTTTGTTATTAGCTTTAGTCTCCAGTTAAGGGCTCCAAAAATAGACTGCCTTATCAAAGGAAGACGAAAACTCTCCGTATATAATATATATAATAAAATACGTAAACAGGTTTTTATTATTATAATATCTTTTAATTTTAATATTAAATATTATTTGATAAAGTAATATTATAAAAATTAGGATATGTTAATATATTGTAATGAGAAATAAATGTACTGTCAATAGAATAACATCGTAATGTCAATCATCTATCTGCAAATTCCAGTTGATGTTTGAAATCTTATATTAATGACTGCTGTTGAAGTAATATACAACCTGTTGATATGTAAGTGTACAAACACATTAAATACATCTAACTTTTATTATCCTTTTTCTGTTGAAAATTCACATCATTAAAAAGTAACTCGAGCATATGATTTCTTGTATGCAAAAGGATATAAAAATCTCATCTTTCACTCTCATTCACATTCATATATTTATCTTTTTACATAATAAACACACATTCAATAATATTAAATTTGCCTTCAATGAAACTAACTACTTGAATGCCTGTCCGTTGCTTCAGTTCTCGAGAACATACCACCATCCGTTCGTCCCTCCATCCGTCGCTCGTCCCTCTGCTGGGGCTATATATTGATAACTTACGCAACTTCACAGATTTCCAACCACATGAGCATGTAATTTCGATTTGGAACAAAATGTAATGTAGTTTTATGCATTAAATAGAATTTGAAACGAAATAATATTTTGTTTGCTTAGTTGGTCAACACCGCCCAGCTATCTAAGCTATCTATTGTAGCAAGCGACAACATGAAAAGGATAACAAGGATAACAAGACTATTATAACTTGAAGTACGAAAAAAAAAAAAAATATTATATGTGCGATGTGTGGAAATACAAAACTAACCCAAAAAACAATGCGAAACCCTAATGAAAATGTTATGTCAAGCGGACAGTGATGAAAAGCTTGGCAGGCGTTATGCTACTTTTACACAAATAAACACAGGGATGTACATTCCTCCACACAAATAAATCCAAACACATATGTTCGCATACATATACATAACATCACACAAAAACACTTTGTATGTATATGGTACACTCATTGTTATTTATACGATTTTGAGATAGTTTGTTTGTTGTTGAGGCAGAATTGTTTTTGTTGTTGTTAGTGTTGTTGTTAGTGTTGTTGTAGTTGCTTTGTTATTGTTGCTTGTATTAGTTGCCACTTATCCTGAGGGAACTTTACTCATACGCCATATTGTCAACCGAACACAATAATGAACTTGATTAGTTTTGACAGCTTTAAGTGGATTTTATTTGTTGTGCGCTGTTGGCTTACTTAACAGACTTTAGTGCTTCGTTACTTTTAACATTTTTATATTAATTTTATATTTTACTCCATATACGTCAGTATATAATATGAACTTTACTTGTTGTGAAAGTTCATCTTTCATAATAATCATCAATATAAATCCTTAATGACATGGCAAGAAATTATTATTATTATTATTTTGTGCTCTACCGAGAGTGAGTATAAATTCTCATCTTTATTGCGAATAATTTTGGGCCAATTTAAGCCTATGCTTCAATGCCACGATGCTCAATGGGAATGGGTGGCCATTACTTAATGAAATTTCTTAATAAACCTAATTGAATTAATACAATTTAAATGAATATATCTAAAGAATTCATTTTTACTGTTATTATCATATTTTCAAAAAGAATAGTGGAACAGGGCAACTGACATATGAAAGGTTAGGTTCAGAGATACCATCCTTGAAAATGGGTTACTGATTTATGCAAAAGAGAGGTTACGATCATTTGAAGCATTTGTTAGTTCACTTTTTTAATTTTTTATAATTAATAAAAAGGCTAAAGTAAAAAAGAAATTAAAAGAAAGCTTATGAACTTCTTTTTATTTTCAATTGTTATAGATAATTGTTTAGACAGATGAAAATACTAGGATCAATTTCTGACAAACACAATGCATAAAAATAAACAAATAGCTCTTCACAAAATCAATAGATATTAGTATAATTTAATCCCAACTTTGTTAATAGAGCTATATCTTGTTTTAAATACTATTAATAAATAAAGTTAATAATTTTAAAGTGCAATATACAAATTTTTTAATCATATTTGTTAATCTCTTAAAAACTTATAAAAATAATTAAATTGAGTATTCAAACTATTTTATAAGAACTTATGCCCATCGTCATTGAATCTCTTTAATAAAAATTAATTACCAGGCGGTTCCCATTTTAATGCCTCAACGTTCTATTCGGAGCCCTGTTAGTTAAATATAACGATATGAAGGTATTATAAAGTTAGTAATTTGTTGCTTTTCAGAAGCACTAAAATAGTTTATACAAAGAAGTTTTGTTTTTGACATTATAAATTTTTTAAGCTGCTTATAAATATTTTATTTTTAAGTTAACATCACTAAAACTAAAAATGTATGTATAAATATTTCAGCAAATTACAGAGATTCATGTTTTAGGGACATCACTTTGTATTGATATATTAAGGGGACCAATTAACTTAACATATTGCTTTGTTGTATTATGCCATTATAATTCTCATTATGTTTGGTTTATTATATCTATAAGATGTAAATCAATAGTATATACTTATTGTTTTTCATTTTAATAAATTATATATTCTACAATTTGAAGCATACATTGTACTACGATACAACTCGGGCTAATAATGGCTTATATGGATTTATATAGATTTGAGCGCTAACAAGTAAAATTAAGAATTTGTATTAAGGAAGCATTGTACCAGTAAAAAGAATTAAAACCAAAACCATTGAAAGTCATTGCGGATTTGTGCTGTGCAAAACTGCAACTTGAAGGAAACAGCCTTATTAATGTGTCTATGCCTATTATATTGTTATAGTAGTGAGGGATATTCGTATCTTAAAGTAAACATTTTTAAAATTGACGAAATTAAGTGATTAAGTCATCATTATATTCTGAATAAACAATACTGCAAATATTTATCACTATATATATAAAAATTAAAAAAAAAGTGAGAATTTTGGAATGTATGTATGAATTCCAGCTGTACTATTATATCTACAAAAGATTTCTATTATACAAAATAAAACTTAAACAAAAAGTAAATTTAGTTTATATGCATAAAAAGCGCTCACACTTATCTAATTTATCAATTTTCATATTCGAGCTCGCATGCAAAATCATAGGGAATTGCATTCATTTTGATTTACTTTTATTATCGCACTTCTCTGAAAGAATTTCCAGTTGGGTTAACACCCTGAAAAGGGCGAGCAAATCTGTTCAAACGTGAACTATTGTAAAATGCTCAAGACTATTTATATGCGATTTATGTGCGATTTATATGCAAATCATGCAACGTGTGCGATTCTAGTAGAATCATAAAAAATATATGAGAATGGCATTATTCATATTTTATTCGTGAAAAAGATTGAGCAAATCAAATTAGATAAGAAATGACACAATTTATTTGCGGGTGAATGAATCAGTGGAAGAAAAAAAATACTATTCTACTCTAAAGGGGATGGGATGAAAATCATTTTAAATATTGCAATAAAATATTTATGTTCTTTGATGTTAGTTAATATTTTTCTATTTTTTTTTTTTTTTATTTTCTGCATTTGTTATAATTTATGCTGAAATTCGAAAACAATAAAAGCAGTTGAAGTGATTCTATGAAATATGTTAGCGCCCAGCGCCTTCAATTGAAAGCGAAAACTAATGACTCTTAGGCCGCGGACCCAGTCACCCACAGTGATTTATTAAAAGCAATAAAAACTTACAAATACATATGCATACATTTATCAACTCAGTCATATATACACAAACACACTAACACACTATCAAGTCATTGATATATGATTCAGTGAAGTAAGAGAAGAGGTACCATAAAAGAATTCAATGCGGCAAATATTCGTAGAGGCATTAATTCTTATTGATTCTCATGTGTAATTCATGATTCTTTCACACTATGAAATCACAAAATAAAGCATAATAAAACACTAACAAAAACTATACGTTTAAACATATGTATGTAGGTGTAAAACAAATAGAAAAAAACAAATTCAAATACAAATACAAAACTAATACGACAGTGCTTTCAATCGTTGAACGAAACAGTGAAATCGTTCAAGTGTGAAGCAAAGAAGCAGTGAATAAGTTACAGTTACCGCAGCATACGTAACGAAGCATACGTATAAAAATCATTGCATACATTATGTGTGTGTATGTGTGTGAATATATGTTTGTTGAATGTGTACCTCACGTGTATATTATTTGTAGACATGAGTATTGTATTGTATTTATGTATGTGGAAATTTATATTTGCGATAGCATGCCTACTGGGACAACAGGTGAAATAAGTAATGCAATCACGCTAAGTGCTACATGCTGTGGTTGCTGTGCCTGTTGTGAATCCTTTAACGTCCCTTGGTACTATATATGCGGAATTTAATTTGTGTATGTTGGCAGCACTGTTCATTGCGAGATTTCTCTTCTTCTTATTACTTTTCTTAATTCTTTATCTGTATGGCATACATTATTGTCCATGCATATTGTATGAACTCATTAATTTATTCTGTTAAGTATACGAATTTGATTAATGAAAAAAATTTATTAACGAAAGAGAAAATATCAGGAATATGATTTTTTTTTTTGTTAAATTCATTAATAATATAAAATCAAGAGAAGCTTAAATTATTATATTTGCATATATACTAGGCTGCCCTCAGATAAATGGGGAATTTTTTTCCCCAAGCAACTGCTACTAAACAGATTAATTATATAATTTTTTAGTATCTTAGTAGAAAGAAAAAAGATTTTAAAAAAATTTTAGTGCCACCCTGTATTCCATGTATTCAGATTAAGATTTTTTTTCATATCAATATCTAGTATCTCATATATAATTATTTATTATTGATTCAAGGAAATCTTGATCTTAAAATCTAAATTGACAATAACATATTTGTTGTCTGTAATACGATATCTTTTATGTTGAAAAAATAATTCTAGTAGTTCACTATATTTGAAAAATCATGTCACTAAATATATAATCATGTCACCAAATATAATTCAAATACGCTTTCGAACTATAAAGCACACAAAAATGTTGCTTTTTGTGGATCGAAATAGGTGTCAGGATTTTCAGATACTATTTCTTTTACTTTAGCGCAATTAAGTTCAGTTGAAGACGTTGATATCATCAGTGCCAGACAAATCTGGCATCACATAATTATCAAATATTTTGAGGTCTTTAGCATAATGTTATATATACATTACAATACACAATTCAAGAAAAGTTATTTTTTTCGATGCTTCTACGTATTGTAAAAATCAGAAAACACACTTGGAATGAACGACAGAATGGCAACAAACTAAACGACAAGTGATGTCCAAATTCCACGTAAGTGAAAAAGACAGTGTTGCCATCCTAGCGACAAAAAAATTTCGACAAACCCCCTCAATGGTTTCCACAAATAATCGAATCCCAGTCCCTTTTTAACAGAAGCCATTTAAAAAAGATAAATTTTGCTTACCATTCAGATTTATAGACATATCACTGCATTTGTTCAATCATAACCAGAAGTGCTATTTTAATTAATAATACCTTTTTAATGCTCCTTTGTTAATGCAAAATAAAGACCATTATTTTTTTTAATATCACTAAAAATTTATTATTTTATTTTTTTATAATATTTCTGAGTGATTTTTTCAATTTTAACTATTTCTTGCAGTTTCAATTTCCTGTCATTCAAAATAACTTTGTAGAGTATTTCATGCTGAATAACTCATTTGAACCAGATTGGCTAAGATAAAACTAAACTTCTTAGTACTAAACCTTTTTATTTTAATTCTTCCCCTCAATTACGGGAATGAAGTTTCACATACTGCCTGGGTCAGTGTCACTGTTGAAATATTTTTGCATTCAATCTTAGAGATAAGCTTAGGTAGAGTTAGTTAGTGGGTTAAAGCTTCTTAAAGCAGAATCTTTATAAAACTTAACAAGTCATTATTTTATTTTAATGGTATTCTTCACTCCCCAAAAAGTTATCTTATTATCAACAACAATTTGTTTTCCATTTTGTTTTTAAAACTCATACCTTGATCTAACTGGCGGAGTAAAAACTTACATTAAACATCTTTATCGAAGTAATTACCGAGTGAATAAAAATTCACTTATTGTTTGTTTTTAATTTTATACACCACAAAACTTTTCTTGTCTTTACTTTTAGTAGGTATGGAGCGTATAAGATAAAAATTAATATTAATGATAATTACAATAAATTTACACACATCACGTAGACAAACACCAAGTAAATTACAGATATGAACTGTTCACTCCATAAAGTCATGATAACGTCGAAATGCAATCTTGCAACCACAACCTCTTCAATACCCAAGCCAACATAATCGATATTAAATAATGTTTGCTTTTTTCCACTCAACTTGGAAGCTTTTAACTCTAATCTACCGAATGTACTGGGTGATGCTTAATACACATAACTACAACCCATTCCTGACTCGATGCTCGACGTAATAAAAACACTAATAAGGATAAACGAGCGCTAAAACAGCCAAATAATGTGAAACGTGCCCCCAACACACTGCCATGAACAGGAGTAAACTCCTAGTAAATAGTGCTATATGATACGAGAATATCAGAAATGGGAATTACTGAATTTCGCACACAAAATAAAAGTTAGCAAATTGTTCTATATTCGCATTTAACACTGAATCAAAATGAAATATTGTATTCAATATGTTCAATAACAGAAAAATCTTATAATCTCAGTGTTGAAAAGCAGAAAAAAGTTTGCGTTGCCAAGTATGAAAAACTGAAATAGAAAACATGTTAAGAAAATGAAGTTGAGTAAGAGTGTGAGAAAAGTTCACATATAAAACGTGAGATTTCATAAATTGTCTGATTTTGTTGCAATTTCAGTACACTTTTTTTGGATTTTATAATTTCATTTTTTTTTACTCATTTCTGTTCATAAAACAAAAACACAATCGGAAAAATTATATTGGTAAAACGGAAACCACACGTTCGAGGCAAGCACACACAGCAACGCTCCGGAAACGGCAACAGCACGTTTTGCTATATAAAAGAAAAGCAACTTTTAATATGCTCCAGCTCAAGCTACTCCTGTTCATGCTGCTGCTGCTAGTCTTGGGTTATAGCACAGTGCACTAAAATGATCATTGCAATTATTATCCTTATCACACTTATCGTCATAATCATCAGCAATATAATCTGGAATGCAAAGCTTGCCACATGCAACGCCATTTGGAGCTGTTGGTTTTCCGAACTTTTTAATTTTCCAATTTCTGCAGATTTTCTAGTTTAAATAGTTGAAGGATTAAATTTTACAGAGCTCACACCTACATTTGTTTGATTTTTAATGGTTCGGGATGCATTTCATTCTGGTCAATCTGTGAAATGTCGACGAATAAAAAATTTGAATTATGGTAAGGCTATTATTAGAAAAAGTTTATGAAAATTATTATTATTATATTATATTATAAGTTATTGAATTAAGTGTAATTTTAGTAGCTTTATTCATTATTAATAATTAAGTATTTTATAACTAAAGCAATTTTAATTTTTTTCTTTATATATATGATAAATACGGAGATACTTGTGCTGGAGGAGAATGATCCACGTCTGTAATGGCCAACTAACTAACTAACTTGTGCGCGTAAGATATCGTTTGATTCATCAAGCCAGAAAATTGATTTTTTAGTCTAGATTATGAAAGTTTTTTAACAGAAATTCAAAGACCTCAATTTCAGTACTACAAATCTGTGGTCAATTTTAACTGAAAGCCATTTAGTGTAAAGCAAATCTCTACTCGTATATATTATCATCAACCATGATCAGCACAGAAGCTTACAAAATTTGAGTGAATAATTTAGTAATATTGATCTTCATTATGCTGTGAGACCTTCATTACGTCTTATGAAGACTTTCTTGTTTGCAATAGTTTAATCAAATACAGAGCAAGTATTTCCATATAAGTCATATTTTCTATACCCAACTTTTTTATTTCCCAATAATGTATTTGTTGAAAGTATTTTATACTATTTCAAGCGACCATTACGAAATATTAATAAATTTTAATAATGCTTCAAAAAGTTGTGGACATGTCTTCCAAACGTCAACCCATGAAAATTGCTTCTTATGAAAATTAATCCAAAGGATCTGTGATAAATATTTAAGAATAATTATTACTACTATTAATACTATATTCATTATTTCTTACTTGAAACTATTGGCGCCAACAACTCCATTTAGTCAATGCATGCAATTTTGTGGTAGGCTTGAAGTCGATTTTTAGTTACTTCAAACGATCTAAGGAGTCATACTGAAAAAATTGTTAATAGGTATAGCTCTTATGACTCAGATGACCTTAAGGACTTCGCAATATACAAACTATAACTCTGAATGTTAGTGTTGATGTTTATATCAAAACACACTCTTTCATGCTAAACTGACCTGATTTATTAACGGTATTGTCGGCTTGTGGAAAAGAATTCCACTGTCAAACCTGTTTGGCAACATTACTAACGTTTTGGCTTAATTTTTGACTGATCCACTAGCATTTCCTTCTTCCAATTTTAGGTGAAACATCAACTTATTTCACTTTTTTTAATAAACCCACTTAAAATTGCGGTCATATCTACTTATGAAGATTTAAAGACATCTAGTAACCGTTAAATTTACTTTTTACTTTTTAAAAACTGTATCTCAATAATATAGTTCGTGTTGAATGTACATTTATGCATATTTTGATTAGTAGAATTATGTTGTAACCATGTCTCAAAGGCGTGAATATTGAAAATTAAAGGGCGTAAGAACCAGGTTGAAGTTCTTGGTTTTCTTTTGTAGTCTACTCTTAGTACTCTAAATCAGTTTGAGTAATATCTGGTTGATGCTGTATTTAGAACCACTTCGATAAGTACTGTCCAGTTCAATAAGTACCGACAGATTAATTCTTAGGTTATTAGATTAGTTCTTAGATTATTAGATTGGGGTTAAAAATAAAAATTGTAGTTAAATTTTACAAAAGCAATTTGATCCCATTATCATAAATATTTATTCTCATTATCATAAGAATAAACAGTTTCTATAATCCGTGATATACGTATATATATATATATCGACTGTTGCCGTATAATCTCTATTCTTCCATATTTTCTGCTAAGTTTTGCAATTCATTAAATGTTTTCGTGAATTAATTACATATGGCTCGCTTCTGCATATTTTTTGAATTATGATTACTATGGTAGCTAAATTTAAGCGATATGAGAATATTAGACATGTGAAACATGCAAGCAGATTTCTTTGCTTTTCAAAAAAAAAAATTTTATCATTTTCTTTCACGCTGCACCTTATATTCACCTTATTTCCATGTCTTCAGTTTAATATCCGAAATTAAAAATAAAAATTCCAATAAAATATTTCCAAAAAAAAAAATGACCAATTTGCCAAGAAACGACTTTTGGTTCATTCTTCATAGGAGCGAAAGAAAAGCATTATATTAAAGCAAATTTAATCGTCTTTCAGTCTTAAAACAAATCCAATAATTTATGCATTTTTTGTCTTATTATCCCTTATTGAATAATTCAAAAAAAATAAATTAATATTTACATACTATATCTCATTTAGTTTTCACATTTATATCTTATATATATTGTATGTCGGTCATGTAGTAAGACAATGTACTGCGCAGATATCGGATCCAGCTTAAAATATTTATTTGATTGTTATATTCAATGAAAGTTTAATTTTATAAATTCTATTGTCATATATATGAATTCATAAATAACATTATATATATATTTTTGTACAAAAATGAACATTAGATGGTAACCAATTCAACTATAAGAGAGATTTAAAATAGCTTTTTATGGAATTTCAGTAATCACATCCTAATGCGATTAGCAGGTTGCCATGCCATGCCATATCTGAACGAGAATAAAAATTGGTTTTACAATTCGTTAGTAATTGATCCAAATCAGCTTTTGCTATATTTTGTATTTTTGTAAAATAAAAAAATTTAAAATTTAAAAATTCTACAAAATTAAAAAAAAAACAATAAATTTTCAATTTGTTTTAATAAAATTTTTCGAAAGAAAAATCATAAATACATATTATTTCAATTTACCCAACACGTTACCTTAATATGAAAGGCAAACAACTGCAAGGACAATAAGGACAATAAGAAATGCAACTTAAATGTTTAAAAATTACAAAAATAAATAAGAGTGAAATAATGTCAGTAACTCAGTTGTTTGAAAGCGTGCACCAGCACAAAACCAAGATTTCATCAAAATTTCATATAAATCCAGTACGAGTCCAAAAGTGCCAAGGCAAATATGTTGGATACAAAAGCGCTCGCAGCTGCTTGCCCAGCCAGGATGTGTTGTCATCCTGTTGTGGCTGTTGGAGTTGTTCTTTGCTCGGATTTGTGTTTGGTTATTTGCTTTACTGGCACATTTGTGTCGCGTTTTTAGTTTGTCAACTGCACAAATTTCTCCTTTGCAGCACCAGAAGCAACAGTCACGTCCTCATGCACATGTTTATATATGTAAGCACTTGGAACTGCAAGTATTTGAAATGGTATTTGGTTAATGTTTTTTTTTTATTTTCTGTTTTTTTCTAAATATTTGTAAGTCGATGTCTTCTGGTGCATTTGTATTTATTCTGAGATTTTTATCAATTTTTAATTCATGTGAAAAACACGCAGAGTCTATCTATGCACCTTTAACCTTTTCCCATCTGCGATTATGTATATTTCTCTGCTGCATTGTTCGTATGAGTATCTGAATATCATCGATATGTTTGCTACTCTGGGATATTCAATGCACTGCATTTTCATTCTCAATTCGCAAATGATATGCATTAAAGATTTTCAAATGATTTATTCGAGATATTTTGGAATTATGTATGACTTGTGTATAGTGTAAGTCATTTGAATTACATTACTGACATAGAATGGTTTATTCATGGAATATGCATTGTATGAGCTCTATATGAAATTCATTATATGTATTTTAAATTTTTTTTAACTAAAATGGAAATAAATATAAAAAATTTGTTTTCTGATTAAATATACATACACTACAGTATACTCGTATAGTAAATCATGAATTTTGTTGTTACCTTCCTGCATTAGTAAATTAAATCCACCTCATCAAATTTTACTTTAAAATTTGTTTAAAATGAAATAAGTGCAAAACATGAATAAATTCTACTGAATTGAAATAAATATTTTTTATATATACATCGATTTGCAATTTTTATCTGATTTGCAATTTTTATCTGATATCTGTAATTTTTCACATTCGATATTTTCATACAATATTTTTGTCTGTTGCATTTTCCCAATATTTTTGGGGTATTATTTCTATATAATTGTAGATTTGTTTTATTTTTAGCAATTATATTAATTAAAAATGATTTTAGAACCAAGCACATACTCTTTCAATTAAGTTGAATTTATTTTAATGAATGTAATTCTAAAATAATATACATACACGTTGCAAAAGGCTGAAGTATGGATCCTGTCTTTCTATTTAATTGGATATCGGTTAGATATTTTTAAAAAACAAATATAAATAAGTAATAATAATATAAAATAATCCGATAAATAATCAATATGATTATTTACACGCAGTCTAAAAGTTCTGTCAGTTCATCTTGGATCAAAATTTTTCTACAGCTCTGATGCCAAATCAATACAAAGATGGAAATGAGCTTGTATAAAGACTCTTAAATCACAATAACTCTAACACACAATCTAGTTGGGATGGTAACCTTTTCAACTATTTAAAAGGTAGGTCTAAGCCAAATTTCATTTAGAAGTTCAATTAATATGCATTAGGTTTGTGTTAAGACTTCCAAGTCACAGTAATTCCAACAGGCAATCTATTTAGTATGACGTCCTTTTTAGTTAATTGGAGGTTTGTTTGTATTTAATGTTTTTAGAAGTTCAATTAATTTGTTGAAGAGGATGATTCATTTTGGATCAACATTTTTATAATTCTCTTGGGAATTAGGAATTGGATAATAGTTGAATAAACATTTGGTTTTTAAGTCTTCCAAATTACAGTAACTCTAAAAGACAGACAATTAAGGCTGGATATTATTTCAATCCTTAATAATTGCAGTTTCAAAAAAATTATTTTCAGTTAATTATATATTAAAAATATTTCCAAAAAAGACCACTCATAATGGGTATTTGTCAATACTCGACCCGCTATATGGTTAGCCAAAAACTCAATTAATTAAAATTATTACAATTTTGTTGTTGCGATTCACTTCTTCCAATCCGAGACATCCTTACGTCTTTCAGTGGCGGGTGCATTTACATGACGGTTGCCAACAGCGTGCACAGTGCAAATTTTAAGTCCTGGAGGATAGGACTTACTGTACACATTATAAGTTCATTATACAGCGAATGCCTAGTAACTATCCAGGGCTGCTGTGCAATAAATTGAATTGAAGACTACAAGACTACAATGTTATAAGACACGTTGCCTTGTGTACCTTCTTTTAGGGTCTCGAGCGATCTTTTGTAATTCACTACTGTTTAACAAACCTCTCTAAGTCACTATTATTTTTTAAAGAGAAGCAGTTAACGATTCTAATCTTTTTCTATCGTTGTAAGCGTCCTTGTAAAATATATGTTTTATATTTATATATTTCAGATTAGTAAATCTGAAGAAAATTTAAAAAAATTTAAAACATTAGATGATGACCGACACTGAATTATTTTTATGGCAATTTGAACTCATTCAGTTTAAGAAATGCGTTCACCGCTTGAAAGCTCATGTAAAGGATACGCACAAAGCCCTCTTTGATCCTTATTTATATGCAACTGCAGTTGCATACAAGTCAACACTTGCGTATAACAAATGTAAGTAGAAAATTCAATTTTGATATATGCTATTACTATCAGTTGGCAGGACATTATCCTTGGGCATTACAATATGACCCGTTGACGTTAAAGACATTATATATGTACTTTGCTTAGGCGCTGTAAAAGCAATTCAAACGTGAAGAGCACTTACACACTCATATAAAACAAAAACTGAAATCAATATAACACACATATAAGGTTGATCCCTGAGGCGATGTGAAATAACACAGGTATTGAAGAAAACAAAAAGGACACTGCGTACTGTGAATGTGTGTCC
This sequence comes from Teleopsis dalmanni, assembly GCF_002237135.1. Lineage (NCBI taxonomy): Eukaryota > Metazoa > Arthropoda > Insecta > Diptera > Diopsidae > Teleopsis > Teleopsis dalmanni. The sequence goes on from NC_051847.1 coordinate 175,411,900, forward strand.
TTTACTCGTACAAAAGTATACTTGCATATGTAATTGCTGCGTTAGTGTGTGTAAGGGTTCGTTTGTGTGTTGGGGTTACTTTATCTAAATCCAATTTCAGTTTCATAAGCTTGAGCTTCAATACAAAGTAATACGGAAAATTGAAAACAAAATTTATCCTTCGGCATTCGGTCATATGAATGGTAAACAAGAAAGCCTTTTCTCTTGTGTGTGTTATGTTATGCCAGGGGATATTTGATTATGTCAATCCAAAGATCGTCTTGCATTTTCTACTAAAATCTCATAAATGAAGTTTGTGTATTTTTTGAGTTAATTTATTATTTTTAATTAAATTTTGTTTTACGCAATATTTTTACCACAAAGAATTTTGAAACATACTTTTTTTTGTAAGTATTTTATAAAAACATTTATGGAATATTTACTGAATTTTAATGAATTTGATATTTTGTTTTCTTTGGGTTAAAACAAAATATTTCCATTTAAAGAAGAATTTCATTTGAAAATTCAATTTAAAATATTTTTCTAAAGTGCTTTGGAATATTTGCACATTTCTTGTATTAATTGAAATTGAAAAATGTTGCATTTATTTCTACTTTATTATTATTTTTAATATATCTTGTATCTATCGAGAGTAACCAACATAATAACCTTAAGTTCAGGCTCGTATTGAATATAGTGCAGCCTAAAACTTCTTAAAATAATTAAAAGTACATATCGCCGGAATATTTCGTATGAACTCATAAGGAATTTAATATCCTAGAATTGTGTTTTCATCACGAAATTTTCACATAAAGCATCTTTTTCCTGTTGGCTATTGTTGCACAGTTGCGATTTCATTTGAAGATTTTATGTGTGACTTACTGCATTCAGCATTCAGCATGAGGCAAACAGCATGTAAGATACGAAATACCAACATTTGCTTAAGGATAATTTCAGTTTTTGGCAAAATCATTTCAGAATTTATATGCAAAACATGTGAATTGCATAAAAGTCGCATTTCAATTGAAATGTATGAATCGCTTCCTTAATTCTTGTATCTATTCAGCATAATTTGTGCAGATGCACTCGTTGTACCGCCTTTGGCATAAACATGATGGAAGGATATATGAAATATTTATACAGTTCGCTTGAAAAATGAATTTAAATAGCAATAAAATCAAAAAAAAAATAAAATCTTAAATAAATTTAAAAGTAAAATTATTATTTTTTATTGTTTAAATATTTTCATTTTTTTCTTACTTGCAGTTCTTTATTTAAGTGCACTTCTCTAAGGCTCCTTTAGTTATGAATACATTTCTATAAAGTTATTTAAGTCCATTTTAATTGGAGATTTAGAATATACTCAGCCAAATTCATCCATTAGTTAAGTTCTTTTAGGAAAATCTAAAATAACTCTCTATAAAACTCTTTAGCAAATTGCTGAAGATTGTATAGTCTGCATATAGGATGCTTAAAAGATATACTTATGTATGAGGGATTCGGTTGGTGAACTATTAAAGTATATTTTCCACAATTTCGAAAAACTCTGAAAATTTTTTATTTGAACATAAGCATACTAAGCACTACAAGCAGTGTAGAATTCGTTTTAAATTAAGCACAGTCGATAATAATTGATGAATGAAGATTTCTTAACATAAATAAAAAAATTTGAAAATTTGCTCTGAAATTTCAAGTTCGGCTTTGGGTCAATTGGCTAATGAAGACTCGCTATTAACTTCAAATTTAGCAGATTACGAGTTCTAACCTTAGCACTGGCAGTCTCAAAAAATTATTTACGAATAATTAAATATAAGAAATAATTTCAAAAAGACCACTGAGGATGGACATTTAGCAATACTCGAAGCAGCTGTATAGTTAACCAAAAATTCAATTGATTAACAGGCAACTCTCGGAAAGATTGTTGAAAGTCTTTCGTAAGATTTTCAAAAGATGGAACGAAAAATTGTTTGATAAATTTTTGCTATTTTGGTACAAAAATCTTTAAAAAAAGCTTCATCATTTTTAATTTGTAGTAGAAAGCTGTTTTTATCTGTTTTCTTCGTGGTAAAATCAAAAGCAACTGTTATTCGCTACTACATGCAAGTTAATAATCTAGATTTAATACAAATGTGATGGAAAGTCACAAGATATATATTTAATTAGTATTATAATGTTTAATAATTTTAAATAATTATTTACTGAATTTAACTCATGTCACAAAGAAAATGTTAGCTGCTATTGTTGCTTTAAGCAAAAAAGTGGAAAAAAATTAATCAGTTTTAAAATTATAACTTAAATATATACATATAAACAAATAAATTAATGTTAAATAAATATTGAAATTTAAATATATGAAAAATATATATATTATATATGAATATATAAAATTTATATTTAAAAATGCTTATAGAGACAGTATAATATACCAATACATTTACGTTTGCGTCGTATTAAAAATGAAGTTAGAAATAATTGTTCCACTTTCACAAAATTTAATTAATTAATTAATCATTTTTAGTTTAATTTTAATCTTTATGTATTTTATTTTATATAAAAAAATTTCATCCAAAAAAAAACCACAAACAAAAGTTGGGGTGACAATCGAAATATCTGCTTCATAGCCCATAGTAAGTATCGAAAGAGTATTTTATGGGCTTATCAGCTTTCCAACTTTACTAATAATTCTTAATTAAATTAGATATGAAGTCTTCCATTTTTCAGAGTTGAATATAGAATCGCATAAAACTATTAAAAAATAATTTTCAAAATTTATACATATTAAGTAGTTCAGTTTTTAATTTAACAATTTTATTAACTTGCTTAACTGTATTATATGATACTCATTTTATATAAAATTTTTTAAATCAAGATAATTTGTAATACAAACACTTTAAAAAAATATTAATTTCTTCATTAATTTTTTTAATATTTTTTATATTTCATGTCATGGCTTTAAAAATTATAATTCTCATCTACTTGAATTTAAATAAAGCAGAACTTTTGTGTGATTACCAATAATGAAGTGTAATTTTTATATAATAAATGTACTATTATGAAGAGCTGTATTCATAATATATTGCTTACTTCGAATTAATTCGGATTAAATTCAAGTTACGTTAATATTTAAACACATAAATTGGCAGATATAATTCTAATTGAAGGTGGTTCCACTAACCTAACTTAATTTATTATAAAAATATAGGAATATATATGGAAAAAGCATAAAATGATTTGAGAATCTCATATATAATTTTTCTATTTTGCCATTGTTGTATTATGTATGGAATTACATGTAGCTTAAACAGTCAAATCCATTGGTACATATTGCTTCTTTTTTAATAATCAAAAGATACCTGCTTTTATTAGGAGTGTAAAGCTTCATTCAGTCTGTCAACTGAGGAGCACTTATATCAACCGCATTTATGGCACGTTTTACACTACTGTTGTTGCTTAAAATTGTATTAAAAATAAGATATATAAAAAAATAAATAGGAATATAAAAATATAAATAAATATAAAAATAAGATAAAATATATAGCAGCATCAAACTTGGTATTTTGATATTTATGAATAGAATGATATTATTGACTATATTCGTATGTATGGAATAACTTTAAACTATTGTCATTATTCCCGATTTAGTTCTTTCATTAATGGACTTAATTAAATTAATGTGCTAAAATTAAATATATAAAAATTGGGTAAAATATTCCTTAGTCATTAATGGTTGTTCACGGATGCGCCTATTAAAATGCTTATTACGATTGGAAGGACTATAGTCCTTTGATATATATATACAGATATTTTGATAAATATTGATGTAGTTATTAATTCAAAATTCTAGCACGAACCAGACTTTTGAAATATCTCCAGGTTAAGTGAAGTATTTTCGTATCCATTTACCAAAATAATTTTTTTTTTTTTGTAATCTATGGAATATTCTTGAAAAATCTTGAAACAGAACACTTTTATTTTCATCATATTGAACATGGCGTGAATCGTAAAACCTTAACAAATTTAAAATATACTGCCTTAATGTGGTTATATGTGTGAGTGGGACTGAGAATGAGTGTATGTGTGACTGTGATGTCGGGATATTATTTATGTATTTTATTTTGCTTTTTAGTTTATTGCATTAAATCAAATGCATATTCGCACACTGCCCTTTGCAAAAAGTTTCGTATGCTTCATGTGACACAAATACTCGTCTCTGTGTCATCGTTGTTATTGCCTTTTAACGTAGTTGCAGTTGTTGTTTTTGCATTGGATATTGCTTATGTTTATTATTGTTGTTGTCGTTGTTAAGCTTGTCGTAGTCGTTGGTGGTATCTGCCGCTTAACTAAGCATATCGACATCAATAAATCATACCATAATGCGCTGAAACTGCAATGTTAGAAGAGTGCAGTAAAAATATCCTTGAAATTTTTATATAACCCAGCAGTAAAAATTGTTAGTCACTTTAAAAAAATTTTGCGGCAACGATTATTTAAATGCGGTTATTTTTGTTTTTTTAGAATATATTAACTTTTATTTCGAAAGTTTTATGTTGTGTATCGATTATTTTGATTATTTGTTTTTTATTTTCTTGTTATGTTGTGTACATGTTTTCTATATTTATTTTTTAATAGTAATTATGAAAAAAATTAATTTAAAATTACTTCACTTTATTGTTTTTATATGTGTTAGAATATACACATGATGCTTCTTTGTTACAAATATTATGTAAATATATTAGTTATTAATCTGTATCGTGAATAAAAAAAAATATATTCAAACTTTATGTGAGAACATATTGGAGAGAAGGTGTCTTATTTGAGAAAGAGGCATCTTGTGTTAGGTACTTCTCACCAAATCAAAAATAATATATTATAACAATCAGTAAATTCCGGTATAAACTGAAAGATACAAAGGTGAGCATTATTTAATCTTTATACAACGACAGTCATAAAGCGATACTAAAACGATATTAAAATTTCACTACATTCTGAACATTAGTGCTTACAATGCTTTTGAAACAAATAAAGAAATTAATTCAATATGATGATAATTATTTAATTCACAAAAGAAAATATGGTTCAATATCTCTAAGTTTTAGACCATAATAGATATAAACATTTGTCAATAACTCATTAACCGAAGGCCCAACTTCGCTGCTTAATTCTCTTATTATGGTTACATTAATTTTACATCGTTGTTATTGGTGTATGGCTATCAAATTTGCTATATTTCACTTTAAATTGAAATCATTTATATTTGTAACAGAATACTTATGTAATTATTCTAATACAGACTTATTTTCTACTTAAGAAGGAAAATGATTGAAGGTAGTTTGCTTAGTTTTAACAAGTTCGTACAGATACCAGTGACATTAAATGCAACAAAAAATCTACTGAAATCGGTGGTTATTCCAAAAAATGTACAAGAAGTTTATGAAATTATTTGTATGTTAAGTTCAGAGAAATAGTTAAAACTTTAAAAGTGGAAGACAGTCTGAATAGTACATCATTTTGCAAGCATATTCTATGATATGGTAGTGTACTGGAAATGGATAAACCAAAAACAAAAACGTGTTGAATAATACAAATTTTTGAATTGTTTTTACGTTTGTTTTAAATTTATTTGTTGAAGAACAGTATAAACATCCAAATATCAAAAACCCATAATTCTATTTTAAAAAAAATTATTAGAAATTTCATAAAAAAGGAATATAAGTATCGAAAAAGTGATGGTTATTTTATTTATCGATATTAAGAGGTAGACCTTTATATCGTAAGGTCAAGTTATTTCATATTTCAATATTTAAAATAAATCGTTTTAACTTTTAATATAAATGACGCTAATATTTTAGGAAACTAATCAGAAACTAATTTTTTTTTGCTCAAGTGTTTCATTAATTTGAATTTCCTTGTATCCTAGAGTCACGACTATTCAAAAAATCTCTAGTCATATTTATTCATATGTCGAACTATTTGAAAGAGATACCTAAGTATAGTTGGTGATATTAAAGCTGTATTAAATTTGGAAAAGCGCTACCTCAAACATATTTTATTTAAGTTAGATGTATAATTGGTGAACTAGAACAGCAAAATCTTATTATTTTCTTTTATTTTCTTTTCGAACTGTTTATTGTTTTAATAAAGAGGTTCTTAAACAGTTTTGAAATACAACAATAAAATTTTATTATTTTCTTTTAATTGAATTTCCAAACTCTTTTGAGTGTTGCTGATAGCCACCATCAGTTGTTTTTCTTTTTTTTGAAAAATATTTCATATATTTATTTAATCGTAATTATTTTTTTGAGACTACAAGTAACATGCACTATCTCAAACATATTTTATTTATGAATTATTTAACTAAAATCTTTATGGAATTGCCTACTGGGTTATTTATGAATTCACTTGCTTATGTATGTGCACTTATTTAAGCATATTTATGTGCGGTATGAATGTGCACTTGAGTGCTTTTTAACTTCGAGCGAAGCATATGCATTCGTTTCTAGTTTTTATGTTGCATATTTCAATGGTTGGATTGCTTGACTGCATCAGCTAAGCTGCAACCGCTGCACTTGTGCAACTATAAAAACCGTAAAATGCTAAGGAAAGCAAGAAAAGCATTTCACAGATTGAATTTCATTCTGGATGCGGTTAGTTTCTTCTTAAATGTGCACATGCATTTAAAATTCGAGATGACTTTTTTTCTCCGCAACACACGGAACGCAATGTCTGTGCATTCTTACAGCACTATTTACTATGCACACGCTGCATATGTTATGAAAATATTTTTTGCAATTTCTTTAAATGCAAACTAACTGATTGCATGCATTTGTATTTTGATTTCTTTGATTTATATTTTATTTCAGTTCCTTTTAAGATTTATAAATATTTCATGAGATGCCCAATATATAGAAGAATCAAAAAAAAAAAAGAAAAAAATTGCAAATATAATTTCGCGTGTGTGCATTTCCTTTGTGAGCGTTGCCACATGTAAATCCACTTAAGTTTTTATGCCAATCTGTTTGCGATTGTGCTGCTGTCAACCGCAACTGATGCTGTGCAAACGGAAGTGCACAGATAGAAGCTTATATAATACTACATCTTTTTGCAATATCTACACACTCGCATTAATTTTCGCGCCATTTTTTATATTCCATCTAATATAAATATTTTTTTTTATTATTGCTGTGGCAGAAAGCTTCATATTTTTCACATCAGCACTGTGTTTTTTGTACACATTTTTAGTCCCTGTTGATTTTTTTTGAAACTAGAATTTGTTGACTATTACTTGGCACATCACCAAACTCTTTTAGTTCCTTAAACGATGTATTTCTCAATGTGTGTAGTGAGTAGTGAACGCGGAAGCTAATCATTTTGCATTTACGTATCTACGAAATTGCAACAAACTTAGAAGATGCTACCTCCAAGTGCTACATTGCCAGTGTTGCCAATGGAACCCAGTTCAAGTTATACCCTATCTAACTTGAGCACATGAAAGTTGAAAATAAACGGTTTGATATGTCACAGAAAACGTGATTTTAATAAAATAATTTTTTATTAGCTAATCTTTGAGGAAAAAGTTTCTGATTTGATTTTAAAGGTCATTAAAGCAATAAATTAGCTAGAATATTGGTTTAAGAATATGTCGGCATAAATGATTTTTTCTGTATCATTCGCGAATATTTGAACTAACAGGCAATAAACCATTAAAAAAAATTGGTTCACATACTTTGGACTCTTTATGTTAATATTATCTGGGATATGAGATAGCTGAAATTGCAGAAGTTTTATATACTAACTTTTAAACAACACTTTACAAAATATACAAATATATTTAAGACACTGAGTACAGTTTTTAAGTACTTGAGATGTTTTAAATAATTTGATCAAGCTCTATGGAATTAGAATTCTTCATACGTAGGCTGCTTTTAATTCTTACTCCTAGGCGATACTAAAAATTTTGACATTTCTATTCGAAAGTTTAAAGTTTTAGTTCAACCGATCTTATTAAATTGTGTCTCTGCAAAAAAAAAGATTAAAACAATATACATTTGCAATAACTTTTTACGATTTTCAACACAGGTTTATTAGAAAAGAATGCATCGATCAACTTAGTTTCACATTTGGTGATGAAACACCACCTCCAACGTCCGTAAAACGCTGGTTCAATTTAATTGAGTCTAGTCGTCGTTTTTTTGTTTTTGTTTACTATATTGGAATCAAATAATAAGCTATTGTTTTAAGAACAATAACGATTTGATCCTGACCAACGCCAACTGTCAAATGATACACTGGATAGATTATTTAAAGAATTCTATATAATCTGCTGAAAAGTCTTTAATAAAATTAGACCCTAATCGTAAATATAAAGAGCAGCAAATAAGCTTCAAGAAATCAATTTAAATGCGCCAATAAAAATTGAATACAAGCACTTATAAAAAGTTGTAAAAGAATAAAGAAATATTTAACAAAATTGCAACTGTCCAAAAATGCATGGCCAAATATTAAATAATACATACCATTTATCCTTGAAATATCCTTAAAACTGTCCCAAAAGTGAACACCGCTGTCATAGTGACAACCCATAACGCCAAACAATCAAACAATCGGTTAAAAAATGACAAAACTGCTACTTTTACTATATAGTATGTACCGTTTTATCAGTAAGTATTATGTTACCAGCTCAACAAGATATTGGACAAAGAAAACTAAGAGATACATAAGAAATTTGACAGATTCTGATAGCTATAGTGAAATCACACAGTCACAAATATCCAAAAATATCCTTTATGGTGTCATTTTTAACAAATTTTCAAAACTAGTTTAGATATACGTTTATATATTTGTATTTTAATTTTATAAGCACTATAAAAATTATAATAGAACGACATCACAAATTTTAAACAAATATATAAATCACTTTCGGAACCATCATTTTTACCACAGAGCAGCAGAGATTAATGTATTTAAAATCAAAGTTATAAGCAATCTATATGATAACAAAATTAAATCTCATAGAAAGCGGGTGATTGTGCCTTATTTGCCTTAATTTTTCCAACACTTACAGTTTCTATATGCCAAATATATGAGAGAACTGTGTTAAGCTTTGCAGTATTAATGCTGTTTATGCAAATTAGTTCTCAGGCCCTGATTTTATTATACAAACACCAAGCTGACAAACGGATTAAAATTTGTAAGACACTTTCTCCTTATACTAAGTAGCTGGAAAAACTGAAAATTCGTACTTCTCCTTCCGATCCTTGACCGGTCCTTATGACCTCTTCATGTAAGACAGTCTCACAGTTATGAATGCTGTGAGACTCTAAGCACAAATCAATTCAGAAAGCTAGTTTATACTGTATTCCTAGTGAGAGTTATGAATTGTAATTTAATTTTTATGTACTCAATACATAAAAATTAAATTATGCGCAAATTTAAACAAAAAAAAATTATAATTTAATCTGATATTAAGAACTGATTGCATGTCCGCACAATCAATCACTTTAGATTAAATCATACACGTATTTACAATCACGTTGATTCCATCTTCGTAATTAATTTTAACTGTTTTTTTTTTTAATTCTTCAATCAACTGAATGGTCATTATAATCTTTTCTTAATCATAATTGCATTGCCTTGAAGCACGTAACACAAAACAAAGGCATTTCGGTTTCACGTAAATCGGCAATTGCCCATTTAATCATTCATATCCACTCACATCCATTATCTGTTATGCATTATTAATTGTGTTATTAATGCCATAATTGCTTTAAAATATGTCGATTAATTTTTTAATTTAAAGTCTGTGATATGCAAATACGCAAAAGGGGAGCTTTGCTTTCTCCTATGCATTCGGGCATGTCCTTTCAGGGATCAATGAAATTTTTACAAAAACGATGCACTTAAAATTCATTATGTGTGCATTTATTACAAAATATGTTCAAATTAAAAAAATCGTAAACAATTATTATACACTTTCGCATGTAAATAACTTTTTAATTAAATTATAAGAGAAATCTGATACACAATTTCATTAAACGATTTTAATTTTTTTTATTGCAAAATCATGGTATATACAGATATCAATAAAATCAGTGATTGAACGACATTGTATGAAATTACAGATATCTTTAACCATGAGAATACAAAAATTTTAGTGCTATTGATTTAGTTATAAGAGTTAAAAGTGCTTCCCATAATGTGAAGTGGAAAGATAACTAGTATGATTACAAGACAATACTTCAAGCTTTATAAGATAGTTTATCGTAGTTAATCAGGAACCTATGTTAACGACCAACTATAACCAATAGACCTCATTGCATGAGTTGTCAGTTGGTAACTAATAAGTAGAATTTCGTGAACCTTAAATAATTAACCTATTTATAATTTTAAGCATCGAGAACCATTATACATCCGTTTCTTTCAGATACTTTTAAATATTAAAGAACATTTGTTCGTTTTATCATGTCCAGTTTTTTTGTTGTTATCAAACACTTTTAACCGAATAATGTAAACATGCTGTTAAGCAGCACTTTTGCTCATATATGTTGTGATTATTGTATTCTCGTTTCTGATTTTTAGCGCTGTTAAGTAATACTTTTAGTCATATATGGTGTGATTTTAGTATTTTCGTTTGTTTCGTCTCGATAGTTCTTTGTGCTAAAAAAATTAAATTAAGTTTGTTTTTCCTTTTTTTAATTTTTTTCTTTCTTAATAATTATATGATTGTCACTGGTTTTACTACAAAAGAAGACCAACGAACAATTTATATTGAATTTTATATCATACAATTGATTTTCCTTTTATTCTGAAGTTGATAACTCTATAAAAACTAGCGGCTTGTTACGGTTTAGTCTTTTTCTTTTCTTTTCGATTAGTACGGGCTCATGCTTTGCTATTGGCATAGTTTGATAACCTTTATAAATCGAATTTGGCAAAACAATTGAATTAAGGTGGCAATAATGTCAAGCTTACGTTCGAAATGACTATTATAGAAGTACAAAGACAAATCCCAGAACTTTGTTTTGCAATTTTCAGATATAAATATGTTAGTATTGCGGAATCATGAACAATTCCATAGATTTATGATTCCGTGCTATCAGAAATTCTTATAAACCATAAACTTTAAACTATTAATCCATATTGGTTTAAAGACATATTTGCATAAAAGTATTTTGTTTCATGTGGACAGAGCTGATCGGTTATTCATAACCCAATATATATTTCTTAATTGCAGTTTTAGTTCTTTCAAATCTTTAAGTATTGTGTTAAGCTGTGCTATAGTACGCGATTTTTGTTAGTATATATAATAATAATTTATATGTAATGATATATTTCGCATGCTACTATATAAGAAGTTAAGAGAAACCGATTGGGTTTTGTTCAGTTTTATGCATCATTTAGCTGTTCAGATAATGTTGAAATCGGTCTTATGATACACTCTCTGATGTTTTGACCGATGAAATGAATGTATCATCAGCAAATGTCAGTGAGGCGCAATGTTTGTAGTTAGGTAAATCCTGTGTAGAAAATATAAATGTGAAAATGGCCGAACACGCTGCCTTCTGATATATCAGCTAGATAGATATGTCTTTATTATGTTATAATATTGTTTTAATGGCAGTGGACTAATTTTATTTACGAAATTACTATTAATTTTTTAATTAATTAATTAATTAATTAATTAATTAATTTATTTATTAATTATAAATGAATGTTTCTCAGTTAAATTGCTCAAATCATACTTAATATTTCTAATAATGCATTTTTAACTTATTTGTACTATAAATTAACTAAAGCTATATATAATTCAACTTAATATTGAATAGAGATTCGTATTTAATCATATTTATAATGAATGATAATTACTACGCAAAGCACATGAGTGCTCATTATTTTGGCAAAAGCATTAACGTCAGTTACTGTATGACCTCAGCTATCATTTGCATCATATCAATTGACTGATTTTATGTTAATTAAAGTGAAGTTGAATCCAGTTCAGTTTCAGTTCAATCCGTTCCAATTCAATGAAGTGAATGTAATGCCTCTGCATAAAAGCACTCCAGTGCGCTCCTCATTAGTTTGTGGTTAGTTCGGAATTTGGAATGTGAAAGTTGTCTTTGACTCTAAGGCAAATGGAAATTTGTAGAATTAATCATTTGCATAATAAGTTGTAAGTAACTTGAACACACACACACATACGCATGTGATATACCACGTATACCACATACTGCGATGGTAGGAAAAATGTCAAAAAGCATTTATGCAAATGTCAAACGGACGTATGACGAATAGGAGAAGCACAGTTGATCTCAGTTTGTAGTACAAATTATATGATTAGAATGCTTTGAAAGTGCATTGAGCGTATGACATCGATAGGAGGTAGAGTTTAGTGGTTCCCTTAGAGCTTCACACACGATATCGATAAGGTTAAGACAAATATATTCTGTGCTATATGCGGTCAGTATATTACAAAGCCACCACACTAACATAGTTCGTATCTTGAGCATGGTTGTGATTATTTTATCACACAAGTGTACAATATATTTCAGCACCAAATATAAGTTTACGGAACATTTACATAAAATTTGGCTCGATACAAAGCAACATCATTAATTTTGAATTAAATCAATAAATATACAATATATGCCGTACTAAACGAATGGAAGCTACATAAATTTATCAGAGAAATGTCAACAGCAGGATTTACTATCTACGTATGTCCTTTATGCGAGTAAACCAGTGCAACTAACCAGTCTACAGCAATGAAGTGAATGAAGTGAAAGAGTTGATAGGCATTAAGTGCTTCGAAGCTTTTCTGAATTTAAATGATTTGGAAATGATAGCAAAGTACAAATCATTCGAAGCCAATCTAAAGTGCATGCCAGGCAATATCTACTCAGGAATTAAAATGAATTCAGAATCGATGGGTCTTCTTTATGCATTCGAAATTTATTTGTAATTTAGTTAGAGTTGAAGTGCAACAAGGATAACAAATTAAAAGGTTGCAAGGCATCATTTTAAATTTCTTTCTAATGCAAATCTTCCTGCAAGATTTTTGATTTCATTATTTCCTCTACTTGACAATTTGATCAAAAGATTTTCTAATAAATAGAAATTTTAGTATTTATGCAAAATTTTGGCAAAACGTTTAACAATAAATTACTTACTCCGCTGTAATGCAGCCCTTGTTTATCCAAGTGCTTCTAATGTCAAGAATATTCATTTTTCACTCAAAACAGATTTGCATTTAATTCCGCTTCAGAAACTGCACATTTTGTATTTCATTATTTTGCAATTCATGCAAAATTTCAGCCAAACTAATTTTGAATTGCATTAGAATGTGGTTGCAATTACATAGATACGCACATTTACACACACACACATACGTCGTACACCCACTCTAATACACACTCGTACTTTAGTTCATACAAGTTTAGCACTTAATTTGCTTATTGTGCTTTTCACAGTCACTATATTTGTGCTCCATGTGCATCATTTACGACTATGCGACTACTAAGCGGGTCTCTGTGTGAAGGTTGTTCGAGGCAACTTGCAAGACTCCTTGTTGCACTCCTTAAAGCCACAATATTTCAACTCTGTTTTGGCGCAAGTCATAAATCCTGTCGTGAATGCAATTTTGTTAACAAATGCAAATTTTATGCGCACATCCACAAAATCAGAGAAAATTTCAAAAACGCACAAATTGTTGAAATTATGATTTTCGTCCTTAAGCTTTGTTTCCATTTTAAGTAAATGAATGCGAACACAAAATTAAATTGTCTTCAACTACTCTGCATTTTCTTTATATCATTTCAAGTTAAATTTTAATTCACTTACTTTATTTCAAATGTGAAATTACTTAAGTTTTATACTCTAATGACAGAATGGCAGTGTCGTATCTGGAAAAAAAAACAGGGTTATGGTATAGATAGAGTTTAGACTCTCACCCCAATCCTCCTTGATATATGTATATGAATAAAAATGCAGCTAAATTTTGTTAAAAGTAATTATAGAGTGGCAGTGGCGTATTTGGGAAATATAAACAGGGGGAACACATGGATACGGTCCAGAATTTCAACCCAACCCTCCTTGACATGTATATATAAACTAAAATGCAGCTAAATTTTATTAAAAGTATTGAAAAAGTAGTAGTGGTGCACTCAAGGCGAATAGATAGCGTTTAGATACATTCCCCCTTGATAATAATATACTTGCATTGGCATATCTGACGGTAAGCGGACAAATAGCGTTGAGATTTATCTCACCTGGATATATGCATATAAAATATACTGCTTCTAAATCTTATTATAATTAATTATATAGTGGTAATGGCGTATCTTAATAATATTAATATTAATATTAAATGTATACGTAATAAAACACCTTCTTCCTGCAGAGACTTATTTCTCCCGAAACCAATTTCGAATTACTTTGGAACTGTTTTTTTTATACTAGTGTTTCGAGTCATGTTTTTTTGAGTTTTGATCTGCGACCAGACCTTCACTTTGCATTGTTTGGTTGTGTGAATTACTTATTGCCTCATTTTCTACTTCTCATTTCTAGATCTAATTTCTAATCTTTCAGGACTTGAATCACATATAACTCTATCGCCTGCCACTTCTCTGGGTTCGCTGTTATCTTTTTCACTATTTTTCCGGGAATTATTGGTCCAATCTAGACTTTTATTTCTTTTGAAAATGTAAGCCATCTATAACATATATTATTATCAATTTTTATTGGTGTTATATTGAAAATATAGATCAAGATGATATGATCTGCTATGGTTTTTTGGCGCAAGAGTATTTATGAACATTTTCTAGACATATAAAACTCATTAACAGACATGAAATATGTATAAAATACATTATAAAATGGCTTACATACTGCCTAGAGTCTTAAATACTTTAATTCAAATAAATTGATTTTAATGTCCGTTTTGAGGAAAAAAACTAAATTCTTAACATAAACTATTGCATTTAATAGAGCGGTTTCGAACAGTAGTGAATTGTAACATCAAAATTATATTATTTTTAATTAGTTGAATTTTTGGCTAATCATACAGTTATTTCAAGTATTGCTAAATACTCATCGTTAGTGGTCTTAGTATTAATTCTTATATTTAATTATACGTAAGTAATTTTTTGAGACTGCAAGTACCAAGTGTTAAACTTGTAATCTGCCAAATTTGAAACTCAGACTCAGTACTTATTTGGATGAAATGACCTAAAGCCGTACGAGACTACATATTCGAACTTTAAGAAATGCACTTACTCTTTTGTATTCGATCGAAATTAATTATATATTATAACCATATATGATTTATATAATTATTTGTGAATTGTCATTATAGTACACAATAAGTGAAAAAAAAATAATATATTTACGTTGATTTATTATGAAAATAATTAGTTTTCTTAAAATAGAGTTATAATGATATTACAAAATTAAGTACAATCACGTTTCTCAATTTAACATTTGATTTTTGTTATCCTTTTGAACAAATCTAAAAGTCATTATATTAAATAGAGTAACCCGAGTATGACATTACATTGCGTAGCTCAGTCATCAATCACTCCTGACTTTTAACTCTCGGTTGTTCCCGATGGCGGTGAACAGTATGTTGTGACCACAAACGAAACAGCAGCTGGAAATCTGTCAGAATGAGTTTTCGGTGTTAAATGTATGTGATTATAAGTGACTTAAAACACACTTGACACTTGCTAGCGATGATTGATGATTTACAACAATTTAAAATAAAACATGAACGATAAAGAAAAAAATTTAGATTAACTCAATCACAAATATACACAACAATGACGATAAGCAGATTTCTTAAAATCTTTCACATAATAATAATTATTTTAAAAAATTATTAAGAAATGCAGATTTATTATTTTAATTGGTTTTGTAAGACAAACAAGACGCATAAACTTTTTTTCCAGAAGTCACGTCCACTTGTAGCCACAAATTCACTTGTTACTACAGTTACTGCCAATGAAGCTTCAACTGAATAACTCAACTTTTTGGAAACATAACGGAAGTAAGAAACGTTAATGGCTTGAGGAGCAGTTGGCTATAGAACCCATTAAAAAAACCACTTCTACTGAAACCAAAACCACAAGCGCAATGTCATAACTCTGAATTTTACCCTTTTACCTACTTTCAGCTTGTGTTTGCCAGCAGTTGTCAGAGATTCGTTTACACTTTGCCACTCTGCTGCTATATCCTGTGAAATTCCTTTGGGTTATTTTATCATTTTAAGCAACTAACGAAGCATTTTGTTGCCCATTAATTCACCATTAGTGCTGGCTAAAGTGTGGTGCTTCTTTAACAGAATTCCTTGCTATTGTCGAGTTTCATAATGATGCTGACTTCATTATTTTTGGATGTTGTTAGTGGCATTATGACACAAGGTACTGTCATTTCGTATCTCTTTTCTTCTACTAACAATATTCCTGGAATCCATTAGTTGTAAAGATGAAATTGAGAGGCATTTTCAGTCGCAATGAGAATGGAGTATTCTACGTGATAATTATTTGTTTGAAAATGAATGAAAAAATGCTTAGCCTAAAGAACGGATGTAATTATAAGCAAATATTACAAATAATTTTTGACACCATTGAAATTAATAAGCAGAAATTAATTGTGTAAAATATATCTCATGTAAAATATTCAACCCAATTAAGAGTTGTGTCACCACACAAATTACTTATTGGTTGTATACATATACGTTTCAAATATATTCTAAGTAACAACAATAGAATTTGCTCTATTCGATTTACAAAGTTTGGGCTTTTGTAATTTAAAAATTTTTAAAAATATTTTCTTACAATAATATTTTGTTATATATTCCGATCCTTTCGGAAAGCCGACCGATTATAAAATCTCTAATAAGCACTTCAGTTACAGCTATGACGGTTTAATAACGCCAAGCTCTTTTTATTTTGTAGCTTATCATCTACCATTGCAAGGCTAATGGGTGCCTGAATGTAAGGACATCACGGGTATCCATATATTAGACCAGACAACACTTCTCGAATCTTCATATCCTATTCGCAGCCGGTAAGCTGGTCAGCAAAAATAAATACCTCAAAATAGCTCAACAAATCTGGGTAGATGAAGATTTTGGTAGGACCTTAATATTTATTAGGACATAAAACACATCAATCAGTTAATCAGGGATAGTGGTATCCTGCGATCATTGACCTATTATTTTTTCTCGGATTTGAAATGCTTAAACTAATTTCAACCGTTTGAGGCTATTGACATATATGATATTGTATTATCTCGTGATTCAAGATGTCAAACTTCATCACGTTCAGTAAATCAACTACCTCGGAAAGCGGTACTGAAGTCATTTCTTGGCAGTAGTAAGAGACGAGCAGTTTAAAGAATCTGCAAATAAGGAAGTTATTTTTAAAAGATAAGATTTAACAGGAACATGTCCAGTTAAAAAATGAGATACTAATCTGACTTGAGATTGCTGAATATATTTGTTAATTCGAATGAGATTTTAGTTTATTGTCCGTCTTTGGAGTAGACATAAGTCTTTCCAAATAGTTTCTATTCAACATTTCGATGACGTAGTCCGACAAATGGATATCCAGTAAAAGTATTCAAGTTCTTTAAGGGTATTTGGACACACTTTAGTAACTATGTCGGTACTAATAGCCACTTTAAATATATAATGTCATGTCACGGATGAAGGGCATGAGGGCAGTGTAATAGCAGATTCCCTAGCAAAGAAGGGTGAAATTACTTCTTTCATTGGTCTAGAGTCCTTCTGCGGGATAATAAATAGCTTTACAAATAATTTAATATGTGAATGAGAGAAACAAAATCTACTTGAACACTGGAGAGCTGAAACAAGCATGTGGCAATCAAGAAGATTCATTGCTCCTAAAAGCTATGCTTAAACTTAACAAAAACGATATTAAACTCTACACCGAACTTCTTACATGACACTGTAGACGCAATTACCATATGTAGAATATAGATGCGGTAAAAAATGATTTCTATCGACTGTCATAAGGAGAAGGAAATATTAGAGCATGTTCTATGAAACAATTCAACGCCAGCAAGACGTAGACTTGACGGTCTTGGAAGCGGGATCTTGGTCCCAAATCAAATAGGTAAAATTAAACCCACAGCAATTAAGAGATTTATAAATAGTCTAGAATAGTTGAGGTTTTAGGCGCACAATAGATCTTTTAGTTCTGGGTACATTTGTAGCCTATTATTTAATAACAAGAATAATTTTTTTTTTCTTTATATTCTTTAGCTTTGTATCAACTTAATTCATATGTAACATTTTCGATACATATTAGCTAAATACAAATTTATCTTTATTATTAAAGTTAAAATATAAACTAGTATCTAAGATTATATTTTAGAATACAAAAATACAAAAGACACTTAATTAATTGTGTTTCTAAATTTCTTTAATATTTTATTTCAATGCTAACGCATTTTATCTTTACTCCTAAGTAATCCAATTAAAATTTTTTTCTTTTCCTTTAGAATTGCAAACAATTATAAATAATTTAATTTTTTTTTCAATACAAAATTGAATAAAGTTTTATTTAAAACTGAAACAAATGACAATTGTAAAAGAAAAAAAATGCATTAAAGGACATTCGACTTTATCTTTCATTCAAATGCGAAAAGATTCTATTTAACTTATTGCTTTGCACGGACTTTTCACGATTTTTCATTACCAACACTTTTTCATTTTCGAATAAGGAAATCAAAGGAAAACTTCAGACCTTCCAAATAAAAATAAAAAGCACGGCAAATAAAACTTCTACAAATGGCACAGTAAAATAATCAAAGTGTCCTTAACGTTTTTAGCAAATATCCTTTTGCAGAAACGAAAAAAAAATTATATAAAATAAGAGGAAATAAATTATGTATGTGTGTAAATTGTGCATTGAAGAGAATGGCACTTACGCGTAAAGGAAGCCAACTTTACGTTAAAGGATGCAGAAAGAAGGATTCTAATTTGAACACTATCATTTCGTCAGCTCAAAGTAAAATATTTAGATTAACTTGAATATTGCAACTACAAAACGGTTAATACGAACAAGGAAATGAAAAATACGTAGCTCCCGGTTCCTTTATTTTTTGTCGTAAACTAATTTTCAGCTTTAGAGTCGTTATATATTCTCACGCCCCTTAGGCAATTTCCACCGTTCTGTACTTCTGTTTCGTTTCGCTAGTGAAATCTTCTGATATGAAGATATGAATTTCCGCTTCCATTTTTATCCTTTTTACTGCAATTTAACAACTCAAGTGTAAAATATAAAAGAATACGAAAAAAATGGAGTAATTCGTAAATAGTTTTGTGTTTTTTTTGTTTTTTTTTTGTTTTTTTTAAATTCACAATTTCTTTTATAAGTTTTGTTACATTCGAGTTTCAATTGCAGTTGGTTTTGGTTTTTGTTTTGCTTTATGTTTTTGTGTCACTTGATCCTTTGAAATGGATTGACTAAAGTGTAGACGGTGTAAAAAACGAAGCAAAAATATAAAATGTCAAATATTAATAAAGGAAATAAATGGAACTGACTGTGAGCTGCTGTTAATATTTTTTATTCGACTTTTTTCTTGAAGCTAAATGGTATGATGTCCTGTAGTCCTTAAAGCAATGCCGACATTTGCTTCTGAAACTTTAGCACTTCTTTATGGCAATGCAAATAGAAATTGTTACTCTGTTTTTTCATTGAACTTCAATTAGTGTTTGACGAATTCATCTATTTTATGTGTTAATTATTTTAAATAAAGCACCATAAAGCGGTCTTTTTAAACCATTATTAAGTTATTTAATAATTATTTAATTGATTTTATTAATTTAGATTGTGATAGATTTAATCCAAATTTATCCATATACCATAAAAATTATTTAGGAAGTCACATTACTGTTACTGTTAAAAGACAATATAACTAAATTTTTAACGATAATACAATATTTTATGTTGCCTAGATAACTTCTCTAAGAGTAAAACACGGGTATATTCCCAAATTGAGATTTTTATTATACCAGAATATTCAGTATAATATTCTAGTATATTCTGTAATACAATTCAATATAATATTCTATTGTGGTATAGGTTATTCTATAGCCAATTTCATATATAAAGCTAAAATGTCCAAAAAATAAGAAGATAAGTGTTCGAAGTCACTATGTGAAGTTTATTTGTAAATATCTGTATAGTAGACAGTGAATCACCATTCTATGTTGCTAAGCTATAGTAAAATAAATGATTATATATTAATGAATAAATACTTATCTTATTTCCTCATATTTGTTATTGTCAACAAGCGTATTGAGTGATTTCATCAATGGTTTTTTATCATTATCAATGGTCTTTATTTCAATGGTCTTTATTTGGGTAAAATTAGGAAACGTTAGAATATAATAGTTGCGTTAAAAATAAAAACATTATTTTTTCAAGAAATTTAAGGCTTGACATGACGATCGGACGCGATAACTCCCATGATTTTATCGGTATTTTCGACAATTGTCCTGGCAGTGTGTGGTGCACCTTGGACATCAAAGTTTCCGAAACGTTTTTCGAAGAAAAACTGTTAAATATGCCGTGTTTTCTCTTTACTAGTGTTCATCTTTTACGCACGCTTAAATAAACCTCAATCAACCAATTACTAAACTGTCAAAATTATTCTTAGTACGAATAGAGGTCTTTCTAATGTTATCTAGCGCAACGCGATCAGACTTATACAATGCAGGACACAGATAACTAAAGCCATCGATCGGCAAAATGATAGGTTTCTTTTCACTACACCTAATATAGTATATCAGGAATATCAATAGCTTTAAAGTGGGTGTAATTAGGGGACGTTATAATGTATAGACGCTATATTGATAGCTTATAAGTGGGTTAGTTGATGACATGTTATCTAGGTGTAATACTATAAATCGTATAAGTAGCGATATATCGTTGTCTCTTTTAAACACAATTGTAAGCTATAATATGGTACATGATATTCTTGAATTTGGAATTTTAAATAAATTATTATATACTTATTATAATAGTAGAAATGCAGAGTTTTTCTGTTATGTTTCATTTTCTTTTCAAAGTTTT
This sequence comes from Teleopsis dalmanni, assembly GCF_002237135.1. Taxonomy (NCBI): domain Eukaryota; kingdom Metazoa; phylum Arthropoda; class Insecta; order Diptera; family Diopsidae; genus Teleopsis; species Teleopsis dalmanni. Next base: position 175,432,974 of record NC_051847.1, read on the forward strand.
CTTTAAAGTTGAAATAATCTTGAGTCTAAGTGCATTCCTTTCGACGATGTAGTTAATCATTTAGAATTGATTAATATGGTGTTATTAGATCATTACCCCTGGTCCATTCATTCCATACAATCTAATGATGTATATTTTAAATCATTAAAGTATCTATTTATCTTGTTCTTCGATTTTTGTGCACTTCAATTGAATTTATTGAATTTATTTTTTCTAAGGTGAAATATGTACGCCATGTGTCGAATTTTTCTCACTAAAACTTTTTGGAATGAAACTTTTTCTAGTTATTTAAAATTTGTTAATCAGTTATTTTCCATTTCATTGTACTAATTACTCAACATTTTCATCTAAACTATCTTACCTACCATCGTTTATATAGTTTGTAGTTATTTATAATGAGTTTGTCAAATAAGGGCTGTAAACTTTAAATTGAAAATTAAAGCTTTCTATTGTAAAGTACCCTTTGCCGTAAAAGTATCGCATCTCAATTCATTAATTTGTTTGGGTTTTAAGAGCCTTGACCTTTTCAGGTAAAACTGGCACATCTTTTTCAAAAACACAGATGAAAGCTTTTAAAATAATTTACATATCCGCATTTGGATGTTTCGATTATCGCTAATACATTTGGGTTCACACAATAAAACCAAATACAAATCTGTCGAAATTAGTAAAAGTAGAAATTGTGAATGCTTTTAACTAAAACTATTTATAAAGTGAAATTAAGCGTAAATTTATGTGAAAAGGTGCTGCTGGCTCAATGAATATACATGGAAATCTTACACTAAATTTATAGATATATACACCTTTCCGAGTAAACATATATATATATATGTATGTGGAAATACTACGGAAACAACAACAACAAACACTATTAAAGTGTGCAAAGTACTGTACAAAGAGTTCGAAGAGTTCCTACAACACTGAAATCACCCTTTTTGGCAAAAATGGGATTAACAAAAGGGGTGAACCGATAATACACTTTCCACTCACACCGTAAAATCTTAAGTTACTCAAAATTATGTGTAATTAACGCGCGTGTTAATCCATAAAAGAATTTCAGTTTAATGCGAACACAAACCTTAACTGCCAAAGAAGTGCGCCGAAGCTGAAACTTCTTTAAAGAGATTTAAAGCTTTGAAGTGACTTTAAGAATACAAAAAAGCATACCCAAAGTAGGAAGAAATTGTTTTTTCTTCTTTGTTTCATATAAGCGAAATTCCGAGATACTACAAGTATGAGAAAGGTTCCAAGAAATTTGTTGGGTTTCTTATATGCGGCAGCAATCTACACTTTTGCGCTCCATTTAACTTTTTACTTAGCATTTTTAATTAAATAAAAGGGTTAAGAACGCGTGGAAAAATGGCAAAATGGCAAAATGTAAAATAAGGTTTCGAGTTGCTTTAATTGACACTAAACGAAAAAAAGTTGCTTAAATGGAAACCAATAAATTGTACTTGTCTTTAAACTTAAATCGTTTAAGACTGCAAATGACCTTTAAGTCTGCATTCAAATGAAGCCAAAGCACAGAGTGTGGGTGAAGAAATGAAATTAGTGCTAATATCTAAAGCTACAACAATGGCAAAAAACAACTTTGTATCTAAGTAATTTTTCTTAAAAGGAATCTCAAATTAACTGTACTAAAGTATTACAATGTTTTCTACAAAGGTACGAAGCAGTGAACTCGGATTGAAGAATGGAAATGCACTTAAACAATTCTGCTTTCCTACTCGCATGAATTACAAATTCTTGAGTGTTCTTTCCACACGTTTGAGTTCAGTTGTATCTGCGAATTTCTGTCAACAATTTTGTTTGTTTATTATTCGCATTCCACACAAAATCAGTGTGATATTCTGCTTTCCTCTGTTCAAGGAAGTGAAGTGAAATTGAATGGCATAATTAAAAGGTCTCCCGCGGCGCTTTATGAGGTGTCTCCTTGCAACTCGCAATCGAGGAATTGCTAAAGAATGCATTCACTGAATGTTTTATTGTTGTTATACATACATAATATTATTTGTGTTAAGCTTATTATTGACATCAAGCACAACAAATTTAAATATTCTTTAATTAACATAACGAAAACAAGAGAATTGCATTGATATTTAACGTCCGTTCTAACAAAAGAAACTTAATACCTAATTATTTTCAATAGAGAATTTTTTTTCGAACAGTAGTGAAATTTCAACAATAAAATTTTTTTGTTATCATTATCATTTTATCATCAGTGGTCTTGGAATTGTATCCTATACTCTATAATTCGTAAATATTTTTTTGAGGCTGCAAGTAGCAAGAGTTGAACTTGTGCCCTGCCAAATTTGAAGCTCAGAGTCAGTATTTATTAGCCACTAACTTGAGAGAAAATTAATAAAAATTTAATAAAAAGTTTATATAGTTTATATAAAAAGTTTATATAAAAGTTTATATATATTTATAAGTTTATATAACAATAACGATACAATAAAAATGTATACTATAAATAATATATAATATATATACAATAAAATATAAATACAGAATACATGTGCTAATAAATAATAAATGCTGTTTTAAGAAGTGTGAACTAAAACTAAATTGACACATACATAAACACATAAAAACATAAATTTCTTTTATTTTTTATTCTATACATATTTTACGGTATTGTTATTGAAAAATAAATTTTTGCATTTGACTTCTACATGAGCCCCTGAAGAACTGTGTTGAATATTCTACAAATATCTTAAATATGCTGTACCGTATCTTATTTATTAAACTTAACACCTCTTATTCTCAATGTAGGTGTCAAGATAATGCTCCGACAACCGCTTAATTGAAAATAATTTCGACGATATCAATAGAAGATAAATATTTAGATGTAACTTACTTCTTGTTGTGGAAAGACGCTCATCTAAACCTTTGCAGTTCTTTGGATCACAATACCCGGTTGAAAAAATCAAATCCATACAAATGGTGACATTCCTGCATAACTCTCGGTATTAACCACAGAAATCATGACCTGAACAACCGGCCATGCAAACATCTGGACAACCAAAACTGCGGACACTTGAATTCTGTGGTGCCAGATTATAGGCATACATAATTTTCAACCACAGTTGTATATTCCAAAATGTGTGCCTTAGAGATTTTACTCTCCTTTTTAAGGCAGGCACATCTTATTTTGGGAATATTCGAATCCATTACCCGAAGAGGAACTTTGAATAACATTTTCGATATTGACTTTTAACTATGAAGTCAATGCTGATTTAGTCACATAGTCCAACGATTTTAGGTATCACGACTGAAAGTAGTATATCGACATTATATAGATTTACACAATTCAAGTGGCCAGAAAACGGGTCGGTATCTTTCGATAGAACATAATAAAACTTTTTAAAGATATAAATTGGTTATCTAGTTTATTTATTTTATTTTTTTTTTATTCAAAAGAGCTATTATAGATTTATCCAGTTTTTAGTTTCGGGGTACTACACTTGTGAATGGATTGATGTCAGCTTATCTACCCGTAAAAACATAAATATACATATATAACTTTCTTTTTTTTTTTTTTTCAAAAGAAGGGTTGGAAAGTAGTCTCTGCGTCACTGCATCCTCGAGGATTATTGTGACATGCCCACTTCAATTCCATAGACGAGTAGCAGTTAAGAATGCCAGTATGTCCTTTGGAGAGATGTTGCCTAATTCCGTTATAAGCGGATAGGCAATGGATAAGTAGCGAAGTCTGAGTCTTGCAAGACTATCACAGTGACACAATATGTGTTCTGCTGTTTCCTCTTCTTCGTAACAAATTCTACAGCTATCGTCTCCAGTAATACCTAGATTCAATAAATGTTTTTTAACTCCGCAGTGTCCAGTTAGAAAACCTGTGACAAGTCGGATGCCACTTCTGTTCAGCATAAGTAGCTCCCTAGTTCGGGCTTTTGATCGAAACGGCATGGATTCTTTTGCTTGTCTGCAGGTAATTGTATTATCCCAATCATTCTGATCTGCTCTTTCCAGCCATTCATTAGTTTTAAGTTTGAAAAAGCTCCACGAAGGACCGCAGAATGGTTGTGGCCCAATATAGTATGAGGCCGCCCCTTTTCTCGCTAGTTCATCTGCTTTTTCGTTTCCCTCAAAACCGCTGTGCCGTGGAATCCATATTAAGTGGACTCTGTTCTTTTCAGCAAGGTCTTTGAGAAGTAGAAGGCATTCCCACACTACTTTTGAGGTTACTCGAGGTGAGCGTAGTGCCAGGAGTGCCGATTTACTGTCAGAAAAGATATATATGTTTTTTCCTGTGACGGGTTTACCTTTATATACCCTGAGACATAATTTAATTGCGTGTACTTCAGCCTGAAAAACTGAGTTTTCTTTACTCATACTCGCAAATATTTCCTCTTTAGGTCTTACTCCATATACTCCCGCCCCCACTCCTTCCATCGTTTTGGAGCCATCCGTGTACCACAGATGGTAGTCTCCAGCGAATGGGGGTATGTTCCGTTCCCATTCATTTCTGTCTGGTATTAGTATTAG
>NC_051847.1:175437582-175458273 GCF_002237135.1 Teleopsis dalmanni
CGCTTTCAAACAACTGAGTTACTGACATTATTTCACTCTTATTTATTTTTGTAATTTTTAAACATTTAAGTTGCATTTCTTATTGTCCTTAGTGTCCTTGCAGTTGTTTGCCTTTCATATTAAGGTAACGTGTTGGGTAAATTGAAATAATATGTATTTATGATTTTTCTTTCGTAAATTTTATTAAAACAAATTGAAAATTTATTGTTTTTTTTTTAATTTTGTAGAATTTTTAAATTTTAAATTTTTTTATTTTACAAAAATACAAAATATAGCAAAAGCTGATTTGGATCAATTACTAACGAATCGTAAAACCAATTTTTATTCTCGTTCAGATATGGCATGGCATGGCAACCTGCTAATCGCATTAGGATGCGATTACTGAAATTCCATAAAAAGCTATTTTATATCTCTTTTATAGTTGAATTGGTTACCATCTAATGTTCATTTTTGTACAAAAATATATATATAATGTTATTTATGAATTCATATATATAACAATAGAATTTATAAAATCAAACTTTCATTGAATATAACAATCAAATAAATATTTTAAGCTGGATCCGAGATCTGCGCAGTACATTGTCTTACTACATTACCGACATACAATATATATAAGATATAAATGTGAAAACTAAATGAGATATAATATGTATATATTAATTTTTTTTTTTTTGAATTATTCAATAAGGGATAATAAGAAAAAAATGCATAAATTATTGGATTTCTTTTAAGACTGAAAGACGATTAATTTTGCTTTAATATAATGCTTTTCTTTCGCTCTTATGAAGAATGAACCAAAAGTCGTTTCTTGAGAAATTGGTCAATTTTTATTTGGAAATATTTTTTTGAAATTTTTATTTTTAATTTCGGATATTAAACTCAGGACTTTGAAATAAGGTGAATATAATGTGCAGCGTGAAAGAAAATGATATAATTTTTCTTTTTTTATGAAAAACAAAGAGGTCTGCTTGCATGTTCCACATCTCCAATATTTTCATATCGCTTAAATTTAGCTACCATAGGAATTATAATACAAAAATTATGCAGAAGCAATAATGTAATTAATCCGGGAAAACATTCATTAAATTGAAAAACTTAGCAGAAAATATGAAAGAATAAAGATTATAAGGTAACAATCGACATTCCTAATGGAATAAGGCTTCATAATTATATATATATATTTATATCACGGATTATAGAAACTGTTTATTCTTATGATAATGAGAATAAATATTTATGAAAATGAGATCAAATTGCTTTTGTAAAATTTAACCACAATTTTTAATTGCAATCTCAATTATTTATGGAAGAACTAATCTATTAACCTAAGAATTAATTTGTCGGTACTTATTCAACTGGTCAGTACTTATCGAAGTGTTTCTAAATACAGCATCAACCAGATATTACTCAAACTGATTTGGAGTACTTAGAGTAGACTACAAAGGAAAACCAAAAACTTCAATCTGGTTCTTACGCCCTTAAATTTTCAATACTTACACCTTTGAGGCATGAAAACAACATTACTCTACTAATCAAAATATGCACAGATGTACATTCAACAAGAACTATATTATTGAGATACAGTTTCAAGAAAGTAAATTTAACGATTAGTAGATGTCTTCAAATCTTCATAAGTAGATATGACCGCAATTTTAAGTGGAATTATTAAAAAAAGAGGAATAAGGTTGATGTTTCACCTAAAATTGGAAGAAGGAAATGCTAGTGGATCAGTCAAAAATTAAGCCAAAACGTTAGTAATGTTGCCAAACAGGTTTGACAGTGGAATTCTTTTCCACAAGCCGACAATACCGTTAATAAATCAGGTCAGTTTAGCATGAAAGAGTGTGTTTTGATATAAACATCAACACTAACATTCAGAGTTATAGTTTGTATATTGCGAAGTCGTTAAGGTCATCTGAGTCATAAGAGCTATACCTATTAACAATTTTTTCAGTATGACTCCTTAGATCGTTTGAAGTAACTAAAAATCGACTTCAAGCCTACCACAAAATTGCATGCATTGACTAAATGGAGTTGTTGGCGCCAATAGTTTCAAGTAAGAAATAATGAATATAGTATTAATAGTAGTAATAATTATTCTTAAATATTTATCACAGATCCTTTGGATTAATTTTTATAAGAAGTAATTTGTATGGGTTGACGTTTGGAAGACATGTCCACAACGTTTTGAAGCATTATTAAAATTTATTAATATTTCGTAATGGTCGCTTGAAATAGTATAAAATACTTTCGACAAATACATTATTGGGAAATAAAAAAGTTGGATATAGAAAATATGACTTATATGAAAATACTTGCTCTGTATTTGATTAAACTATTGCAAACAAGAAAGTCTTCATAAGACGTAATGAAAGTCCGACAGCATAATGAAGATCAATATTACTATATTATTCACCAAATTTTGTAAGCTGCTGTGCTGATCATGGTAGATGAAAATATATACGGGTAGAGATTTGCTCTACACTAAATGGCTCTCAGTTAAAATTGACCACAGATTTGTAGTACTGAAATTGAGGTCTTTGAATTTCTGTTAAAAAAACTTTCATAATCTAGACTAAAAAATCAATTTTCTGGCTTGATGAATCAAACGATATCTTACGCGCACAAGTTAGTTAGTTAGTTGGCCATTACAGACGTGGATCATCCTCCCCCAGCACAAGTTCTCCGTATTTATCACATATATAATGAAAAAAAATAAAATTGCTTTAGTTAAAAAATACTTAATTATTAATAATGAATAAAGCTACTAAAATTACACTTAATTTAATAACTTATAATATAATATAATAATAATAATTTATATAAACTTTTTCTAATAATAGCCTTACCATAATTCAAATTTTTTATTCGTCGACATTTCACAGATTGACCAGAATGAAATGCATCCTGAACCAATAAAAATCAAACAAATGTTGGTGTGAGTTCTGTAAAATTTAATCCTTCAACTATTTAAACTAGAAAATCTGCAGAAATTGGAAAATTAAAAAGTACGGAAAACCAACAGCTCCAAATGGCGTTGCATGTGGCAAGCTTTGCATTCCAGATTATATTGCTGATGATTATGACGATAAGTGTGATAAGGATAATAATTGCAATGATCATTTTAGTGCACTATGCTATAACCCAAGACTAGCAGCAGCAGCATGAACAGGAGTAGCTTGAGCTGGAGCATATTAAAAGTTGCTTTTCTTTTATATTGCAAAACGTGCTGTTGCCGTTTCCGGAGCGTTGCTGTGTGTGCTTGCCTCGAACGTGTGGTTTCCGTTTTACCAATATAATTTTTCCGATTGTGTTTTTGTTTTATGAACAGAAATGAGTAAAAAAAAATGAAATTATAAAATCCAAAAAAAGTGTACTGAAATTGCAACAAAATCAGACAATTTATGAAATCTCACGTTTTATATGTGAACTTTTCTCACACTCTTACTCAACTTCATTTTCTTAACATGTTTTCTATTTCAGTTTTTCATACTTGGTAACGCTAACTTTTTTCTACTTTTCAACACTGAGATTATAAGATTTTTCTGTTATTGAACATATTGAATACAATATTTCATTTTGATTCAGTGTTAAATGCGAATATAGAACAATTTGCTAACTTTTATTTTGTGTGCGAAGTTCAGTAATTCCCATTTCTGATATTCTCGTATCATATAGCACTATTTACTAGGAGTTTACTCCTGTTTATGGCAGTGTGTTGGGGGCACGTTTCACATTATTTGGCTGTTTTAGCGCTCGTTTATCCTTATTAGTGTTTTTATTACATCGAGCATCGAGTCAGGAATGGGTTGTAGTTATGTGTATTAAGCATCACCCAGTACATTCGGTAGATTAGAGTTAAAAGCTTCCAAGTTGAGTGGAAAAAAGCAAACATTATTTAATATCGATTATGTTGGCTTGGGTATTGAAGAGGTTGTGGTTGCAAGATTGCATTTCGACGTTATCATGACTTTATGGAGTGAACAGTTCATATCTGTAATTTACTTGGTGTTTGTCTACGTGATGTGTGTAAATTTATTGTAATTATCATTAATATTAATTTTTATCTTATACGCTCCATACCTACTAAAAGTAAAGACAAGAAAAGTTTTGTGGTGTATAAAATTAAAAACAAACAATAAGTGAATTTTTATTCACTCGGTAATTACTTCGATAAAGATGTTTAATGTAAGTTTTTACTCCGCCAGTTAGATCAAGGTATGAGTTATAAAAACAAAATGGGAAACAAATTGTTGTTGATAATAAGATAACTTTTTGGGGAGTGAAGAATACCATTAAAATAAAATAATGAATTGTTAAGTTTTATAAATATTCTGCTTTAAGAAGCTTTAACCCACTAACTAACTCTACCTAAGTCTATCTCTAAGATGAATGCAAAAATGCTTCAACAGTGACACTGGCCCAGGCAGTATGTGAAACTTCATTCCAGTAATTGAGGGGAAGAGTTAAAATAAAAAGGTTTAGTACTAAGAAGTTTAGTTTTATCTAAGCCAATCTGGTTCAAGTAAGTTATTCAGCATCAAATACTCCACAAAGTTATTTTGAATGACAGTAAATTGAAACTGCAAGAAATAGTTAAAATTGAAAAAATCACTCAGAAATATTATAAAAAAATAAAATAATAAATTTTTAGTGATATTAAAAAAATTAATGGTCTTTATTTTGCATTAACAAAGGAGCATTAAAAAGGTATTATTAATTTAAGTAGCACTTCTGATTATGATCGAACAAACGCAGTGATATGTCTATAAATCTGAATGGTAAGCAACATTTTTTTTTTTTAAATGGATTATTTGTGGTTACCGTTGAGAGGGTTTGTCGAAATTTTTTTGTCGCTAGGATGGCAACACTGTCTTTTTCACTTACGTGGAATTTGGACATCACTTGTCGTTTAGTTTGTTGCCATTCTGTCAGTTCATTCAAGGTGTGTTTTCCTATTTTTACAATATGTAGAAGCATCGAAGAAAATAACTTTTCTTGAATTTTGCATTGTAATGTTATATATTATGCTGAAGACCTCAAAATATTTCATAATTATATGATGCCAGATTTGTCTGGCACTGATGATATCAACGTCTTCAACTGAACTTAATTGCGCTAAAGTAAAAGAAATAGTATCTGAAAATCCTGACACCTATTTCGATCCACAAAAAGCAACATTTTTGTGTGCTTTATAGTTCGAAAGCGTATTTAAATTATATTTGGTGACATGATTATATATATAGTCATATGATTTTTCAAATATAGTGAACCACTAGAATTATTTTTCCAACATAAAAGATGTATTACAGACAACAAATATGTTATTGTCAATTTAGATTTTAAGATCAAGATTTCCTTGAATCAATAATAAATAATTATAAATGAGATACTAGATATTGACGTGAAAAAAAATCTTAATCTGAATACATGGAATTCAGGGGGCACTAAAATTTTTTTAAAATCTTTTTTCTTTCTTCTAAGATACTAAAAAATTATATAATTAATCTGTTTAGTAACAGATGCTTGGGGAAAAAAATTCCTTATTTATCTGAGGGCAGCCTAGTATACATGCATATATAAGCTTCTCTTGATTTTATATTAATAATGAATTTTGCAACAAAAAAAATCATATTCCTGATATTTTCTCTTTCGTTAATAAATTTTTTTCATTAATCAAATTCGTATACTTAACAGAATAAATTAATGAGTTCATACAATATGCATGGACAATAATGTATGCCATACAGATAAAGAATTAAGAAAAGTAATAAGAAGAAGAGAAATCTCGCAATGAACAGTGCTACCAACATGCACAAATTAAATTCAGCATATATAGTACCAAGGGACGTTAAAGGATTCACAACAGGCACAGCAACCACAGCATGCAGCACTTAGCGTGATTGCATTACTTATTTCACCTGTTGTCCCAGTAGGCATGCTATCGCAAATATAAATTTCCACATACATAAATACAATACAATACTCATGTCTACAAATAATATACACGTGAGGTACACATTCAACAAACATATATTTACACACATATAATGTATGCAATGATTTTTATACGTATGCTTCGTTACGTATGCTGCGGTAACTGTAACTTATTCACTGCTTCTTTGCTTCACACTTGAACGATTTCACTGTTTCGTTGAACGATTGAAAGCACAGTCGTATTAGTTTTGTATTTGTATTTGAATTTGTTTTTTTCTATTTGTTTTACACCTACATACATATGTTTAAACGTATAGTTTTTGTTAGTGTTTTATTATGCTTTATTTTGTGATTTCATAGTGTGAAAGAATCATGAATTACACATGAGAATCAATAAGAATTAATGCCTCTACGAATATTTGCCGCATTGAATTCTTTTATGGTACCTCTTCTCTTACTTCTCCTACTTCACTGAATCATATATCAATGACTTGATAGTGTGTTAGTGTGTTTGTGTATATATGACTGAGTTGATAAATGTATGCATATGTATTTGTAAGTTTTTATTGCTTTTAATAAATCACTGTGGGTGACTGGGTCCGCGGCCTAAGAGTCATTAGTTTTCGCTTTCAATTGAAAGCGCTGGGCGCTAACATATTTCATAGAATCACTTCAACTGCTTTTATTGTTTTCGAATTTCAGCATAAATTATAACAAATGCAGAAAATAAAAACAAATAAATAAAAAAAAAAAAAAAATAAATAAAAATAGAAAAAAATTAACTAACATCAAAGGACATAAATATTTTACTGCAATATTTAAAATGATTTTCATCTCATCCGCTTTAGAGTAGAATAGTATTTTTTTTTCTTCCATTGATTCATTCACCCGCAAATAAATTGTGTCATTTCTTATCTAATTTGATTTGCTCAATCTTTTTCACGAATAAAATATGAATAATGCCATTCTCATATATTTTTTATGATTCTACTAGAATCGCACACGTTGCATGATTTGCATATAAATCGCACATAAATCGCATATAAATAGTCTTGAGCATTTTACAATAGTTCACGTTTGAACAGATTTGCTCGCCCTTTTCAGGGAGTTAACCCAACTGGAAATTCTTTCAGAGAAGTGCGATAATAAAAGTAAATCAAAATGAATGCAATTCCCTATGATTTTGCATGCGAGCTCGAATATGAAAATTGATAAATTAGATAAGTGTGAGCGCTTTTTATGCATATAAACTAAATTTACTTTTTGTTTAAGTTTTATTTTGTATAATAGAAATCTTTTGTAGATATAGTAGTACAGCTGGAATTCATACATACATTTCAAAATTCTCATTTTTTTTTTTAATTTTTATATATATAGTGATAAATATTTGCAGTATTGTTTATTCAGAATATAATGATGAACTAAATCACTTCATTTCATCTATTTTTAAAAATATTTACGAATATCCCTCACTACTATAACAATATAATAGGCATAAACACATTTATAAGAATGTTTCCTTCAAGTTGCAGTTATGCACAGCACAAATCCGCAATGACTTTTAATGGTTCTAATTCTTTTTACTGGTACAATGCTTCTTTAATACAAATTCTTAATTCTACTTGTGAGCCCTCAAATCTATATAAGCTATTATTAGCCCGAGTTGTATCGTAGTACAATGTATGCTCTAAATTAGAGAATATATAATTTATTAAAATAAAAGACAATAAGTATATATAACTGATTTACATCTTATAGATATAATAAACCAAACATAATGAGAATTATAATAGCATAATACAACTAAGCAATATGTTAAGTTTAGTTGGTCCCCTTAATATATCAATACAAAGTGATGTCCCTAAATCATTAATCTCTGTAATTTGCTGAAATATTTATACATACATTTTTAGTTTTAGTGATTTTAACTTAAAAATAAAATATTTATAAGCAGCTTAAAAAATTTATAATGTTAAAAAAAATATTAATTCTTAACAAAACTTCTTTGTATAAACTATTTTAGTGCTTCTGAAAAGCAACAAATTACTAACTTTATAATACCTTCATATCGTTATATTTAACTAACAGGGCTCCGAATAGAACGTTGAGGCATTAAAATGGGAACCGCCTGGTAATTAATTTTTATTAAAGAGATTCAATGACGATGGGCATAAGTTCTTATAAAATAGTTTGAATACTCAATTTAATTATTTTTATAAGTTTTTAAGAGATTAACAAATATGATTAAAAAATTAGTATATTGCACTTTAAAATTATTAACTTTATTTATTAATAGTATTTAAAACAAGATATAGCTCTATTAACAAAGTTGGGATTAAATTATATTAATACCTATTGATTTTGTGAAGAGCTATTTGTTTATTTTCATGCATTGTGTTTGTCAGAAATTGATCCTAGTATTTTCATCTGTCTAAACAATTATATATAACAATTGAAAATAAAAAGAAGTTTTTAAGCTTTCTTTTAATTTCTTTTTTACTTTAGCCTTTTTATTAATTATAAAAAAATAAAAAAGTGAACTAACAACTGCTTCAAATGATCTTAACCTCTCTTCTGCTTAAATTAGTAACCCATGTTCAAGGAAGGTATCTCTGAACCTAACCTTTCATATGTCAGTTGCCCTGTTCCACTATTCTTTTTGAAAATATGATAATAACAGTAAAAATGAATTATTTAGATATATTTATTTAAATTGTATTAATTCAATTAGGTTTATTAAGAAATTTCATTTAGTAATGGCAACCCATTCCCATTGAGCATCGTGGCATTGAAGCATAGGCTTAAATTGGCCCAAAATTATTCGCAATAAAGATGAGAATTTATACTCACTCTCGGTAGAGCACATAATAATAATAATAATAATAATAATAATTTCTTGCCATGTCATTAAGGATTTATATTGATGATTATTATGAAAGATGAACTTTCACAACAAGTAAAGTTCATATTATATACTGACGTATATGGAGTAAAATATAAAATTAATATAAAAATGTTAAAAGTAACGAAGCACTAAAGTCTGTTAAGTAAGCCAACAGCGCACAACAAATAAAATCCACTTAAAGCTGTCAAAACTAATCAAGTTCATTATTGTGTTCGGTTGACAATATGGCGTATGAGTAAAGTTCCCTCAGGATAAGTGGCAACTAATACAAGCAACAATAACAAAGCAACTACAATAACACTAACAACAACAAAAACAATTCTGCCTCAACAACAAACAAACTATCTTAAAATCGTATAAATAACAATGAGTGTACCACATACATACAAAGTGTTTTTGTGTGATGTTATGTATATGTATGCGAACATATGTGTTTGGATTTATTTGTGTGGAGGAATGTACATCCCTGTGTTTATTTGTGTAAAAGTAGCATAACGCCTGCCAAGCTTTTCATCACTGTCCGCTTGACATAACATTTTCATTAGGGTTTCGCATTGTTTTTTGGGTTAGTTTTGTATTTCCACACATCGCACATATAATATTTTTTTTTTTTTCGTACTTCAAGTTATAATAGTCTTGTTATCCTTGTTATCCTTTTCATGTTGACGCTTGCTACAATAGATAGCTGGGCGGTGTTGACCAACTAAGCAAACAAAATATTATTTCGTTTCAAATTCTATTTAATGCATAAAACTACATTACATTTTGTTTCAAATCGAAATTACATGCTCATGTGGTTGGAAATCTGTGAAGTTGCGTAAGTTATCAATATATAGCCCCAGCAGAGGGACGAGCGACGGATGGAGGGACGAACGGATGGTGGAATGTTCTCGAGAACTGAAGCAACGGACAGGCATTCAAGTAGTTAGTTTCATTGAAGGCAAATTTAATATTATTGAATGTGTGTTTATTATGTAAAAAGATAAATATATGAATGTGAATGAGAGTGAAAGATGAGATTTTTATATCCTTTTGCATACAAGAAATCATATGCTCGAGTTACTTTTTAATGATGTGAATTTTCAACAGAAAAAGGATAATAAAAGTTAGATGTATTTAATGTGTTTGTACACTTACATATCAACAGGTTGTATATTACTTCAACAGCAGTCATTAATATAAGATTTCAAACATCAACTGGAATTTGCAGATAGATGATTGACATTACGATGTTATTCTACTGACAGTACATTTATTTCTCATTACAAAATATACTTCCAGCTCAAAAAGTACCCGGATTTTGTAAATAAACCGTACAAATTTAAATTTTATTCCAAATTTATTTTATCTCCTTCAAAATATGGTCCATCTGAAGCGATTTACATATGCCAACGCTTAACCCAATCTTCTATACACTTTTCGTAGGCCCGTGCAGGTATGGCTTTTAGTTCATTCGGCAAATTCTCTTTTACCGAATCAATTGACTCAAAACGCTTACCACTAAGGGGCAATTTGAGTTTCGGGAACAGGAAAAAGTCGCACGGATCCAGATCTGGCGAATATGGTGCCTGAGCGATGACGGTAGTGCCGTATTTGGTCAAAAAATTGGGTATAACAAGAATTTTCCATAGTAGAAATCGCTAAATGCACTTGAGGTAGTTTCAGATTAACAGCTGCTGTAAACAAACTAATTGACATATCCTAATTTGTATAATATTACTTTATCAAATAATACTTAATATTAAAATAATATCCTTTTTTATAATAATAAAAAACTGTTTCGTCATTTGACAACCATAAGAACATATTAGTTTATAATTTGCTTGTAAATTTGCTCTACGTATTTTATTATATACGGAGAGTTTTCGTCTTCCTTTGATAAATCAGTCTATTTTTGGAGCCCTTAACTGGAGACTAAAGCTAATAACAAAAACATAATTCATTAATAGTTTTGTTTAATTGCATTTGTTAAGAAATCAACATATTTACTAAACCAATTCAAATAAGAGAAGTAAGAAATAAAGTAATAAAAGTGCTGAAAAGAAGAAAGTATTCCAGCACTGCTCCCTTGGAGGTTCTTTGCCAAACAGTTCGAGTTTAGTCTAAATACTACTATACATTAGCACATTAATCCTTCTAAAAGTACTTGCCATAGCATCAATTAAATGGATTCATAGTCTATAGTCTTTTTCCTTTCACTCTCGTCCCAAATGCCTGTTAAGATAATTTTTCACGATGATAGCGTAACATATGCTATGCATTTGTTTATCAGCCGCTAATCTCAAGCTAAAGGTTACAAAAATAGACTAGCTTATTAAACTTAGATTAAAACTCTCTATATATAATAAAATTAAAATTTAAAGGCAAATTCTCAAGGTAGTATGGTTTTATGATGTATAAATTAGAAGCTGTGCTACCCAATGCAATATCTGTCGTTTAAGCCTCATAATATGTTTGTGATGTCAGTATTTAACGAGACCTTAACACCAACAGTTAACATCATCAGTTGCTCAAAAAATTAGAGAATAAGTAGAAGCTCATTCGAAATGACCCTTGACGTATGACAAGAACTTCATAGTATATCAGAAATAAAAATATTCATGAAGACTTCACATTGTATGTACATCAAGATATACATCAAGTAAGATCGCTGAAGTTCTGTAATGTCTTACTGTACTCTCTTAAAACAAATGTGATATTTATTCTATCAGGAAGATATGCTGAGCTCACCTTAATAGCTCATGATTCAATGGAGCTTGGAGCTTTTGTTACAGTGGACTGCCCAAGTGGTCACAGAAACTCTTGAGTAATAGTGCTCTAGACACTAAATCGCCTATCTTTAGGCAAAGAGAGAAAGATAAAGATATAAAGAGAGACAGAGAGAGAGAGAGAGAGAGAGAGAGAGACTGATAGATAAGGAAAGAAAGAGAAAACCTTCTCAGGAAGTAATTGAAAACATATTAAATGAGATACTGTATTGCTTATCACAAATTGATACGAACTTGTATAACATTAGTAACTTAAAATCTGTCACTGATCTATTATAGACAACAGTTGGATAAGAACGATAACTGTGACACAGAATTTGTAAAATAGATTAGACTTAATATTAAAAATAAAAAATTTATTAAATGATAACTTTTTACTTTAAAATAGTATACCCATAACTAAAAATTAAAATTTTATTTTCAATCAACATTCAGACAGTTTAATATATCACATAAGCATCGCATATAGAATATTTCGTATACTAAACTGTATTGAAAATTCAGAAAACACAAATTATATATAAAAATTTTTTTAAACATAAGATTAAATTATTTTTATGTTCATTTTTAACATTATCTACTAGAATCCATTTTAAATTGATAAAAAAAATGGCGCTATATAATAATGCGGACCCAAAACTAAGATGTCGCAAACCATGTCCGCGATTTGATCCAGACTTTGGAGGGAGGCATTTAACAGAAAAGTTCTACTCTCAATATGAATATGTCTCGCCAGATGGTAAAAGTGTTCGTGTAAAAAGGAAAGTTTATTATTCTCTACCTGAAGAAGAAAAAAAATTCATACCAATAACAAGCAATCAAACTTATGGCTGGCTGGAAAATCTTAAGCATTTGACACATGAAATCAAATATGAGACGCAGATCACAAGTGATGTAAGTGAAAGAGCTGCCTACTTTTCAAAAAAAATAGATGAATTCAAATTAAGGGAACCACGTAATACCTATTATGCCCCAGTTACTGAAACTCAAATTTATGGTTGGATCGAAAATAAGGAATGCTCTAGAATCATTGATCCGGAATTACAGCATGGAAAGAAATTCGATGAAGAATTGAGAATTTTGATGCAAATTGCATATGAGGCTAAGCAACTTAGGTCTCTGGAACTAAAACGATACTAAGTAAGACAATGCTTAGTACAATGGATAATACTGGATAGTAAGTACTATAATTATATATTAAGTATTTGTATAGATAAAATCGTATATTTATGTAGTTAAATTAAATAATGTTGTTGTTGTGGTTTGAGTAAGTGCTATTGCGTACTTTTACTCTTTTATGGTTGGGGGACTATTCCCTGCCCCACACTTAGCTTTAACTATACTAAAATTATTATCATTTATTTATCTTTTAACTGGTGACAGACCACAGATCAGCATATCTTACTGTGTGCCCTGAGGTGGACTTCAGGTTTGTTAGGATGGGATTGGGCAACATATCGACTTTTGTGAATAATTTTAGGATTCTGTCCTTAACATATTTTTTCGCTGAGTCGACCCTTAGATCACTATGTATATCTGTTGTCTTAATATACCAAGGAATCTTAATTAGTTTTCTTAAAGCCAGATTTTGTGCTATCTGTGATTGCTTTATGACAGTGTTTGAGACTTTGTTGTATGTTACACATCCGTACAGTAATGCTAGCCTAATTATTTGAGTATATAATAACTTTCTATTTTTGAGATTGAATCGATTATTATTAAACAGCGGCTTTAGAAGATGTAGAACTTTAGAGCAACTATTCCGTCTGCGTTTCATATGTTTAAACCAATTAAGCCGTTTGTCAAAAGTAACTCCAGATATTTTATGCTTTCCTCCTACCGTATCTCCGTGCCACCGACGCTCACCTCTGGAGGATGCTGCCTTTCGTGTTATGAATATAGCCTTGATTTTATCATTGTTTATTTAAATCTTGCATTTCTGGAAGTATTCCACCATTAGGTCTCTATTTCTCTGTAAGGTGTTGCTTACTTTTTACAACAGTTTTTCAATATTTACATTACAATAATAAAATAATTTGAATATTTTATATCTAAAAATATGTATTATTTCTTTTCAGATTAATACCGAACCCAAGAAACCGAGAGGAAGCTGATTATTGGATTCCTTTATTGGAGCCTTTTAAATATAAAATTTTCTAATGTATGGTATTTTTATTTTTCTATTAGATCTCTTTTTAATAAATTTATATTTTAAATAAAAGAAAAAGTATTTTACATTTCTTTATTGACAGTGCTATCCCTAACTTATATTCTTCAAAGCTTTAAATAATCGATGCGTTACATAAAATAGGGATCCAGTAAAACTGAAAGTAAAATTGCATGCCCGATATAATATAGATTTGCGCAAATTTATGACTGAATTAATTTAAAATACATTTGACTAGGACATTCTTAAGAAATCTAATAGAAACCACTTCCAGAAACTGCCCTTGTTGGACTGATAGAAGATAGTTACCGATAATGGTAAATATCCTAATTATGATAGTATTAATTGCTTGAATATCATTTTCAATATTGAAAATAGTAATACTATTCAATACTTCATATGTACCCATTAGCAATGAAAGTTTTCTGGAGAGAAAAATTTGAAGAGTTAATGACATTCCACGTTTGTTAAAATCAAGTGGAATAAAGTAAATTAAGATACTAATGAAAAAAATTTTGAAAGAACACAGATCGCATTGAAGCAATAATTTTTTCCCGTGACCAACACTGTGGATAGTTCTTTTCCGTGGCACCAATGTTAGGAAATTCTATCCCGTGGCCAGCAACACGGAAGTAGCTGTTCTAGAGTTAAATCATACTAAGTATGTTATTGGTGTGGATGAAAAAAATTTGGAACTCTAACATAAATCTAACCTAAAAACCTTTGAGAGAATAAATTTTTGGCACAAAGTTACTGAGAGCAAAATAAAGTAATATCCTCACGATACAGCAGCAAAATAATCTATAATTTTGGTTAGATTTCTTGTTTATTGCTTCTAAGAGTAGGAGAATGAGTATGAGCATGAGTTCTAAGAGTATCTAAAACCAACTTTAATAGTCATTTCATAATCGAATGTACATATCTAAAATATCAAGAAATTGTTAATTATAATTAACTATATATTAATGTTGAAGCTACTCAAAGACCTATTAATGCCTAGCTATACTGAATGAAACTGAACTTTTATGTCGATTTTTAGCTGTCATTTTTTTAACAAAAGAGTACTTGAAACTCTTGTCTGGTTGTACCATTGAAGTGTTTGTAGGACTAACAAAATCCATGCATAATTATAAGATAAACATTTACTATATTTTCATAGAATAAATTCAATTAATTTTATATAATTTTTATTGCTTCCTCTCTTATTCACTCCTCCCGTTAAAAATAAATTTACTCGTCATTTCAAGATAATTTATTTAGTAAATAATTATAGAGGTTTTTCAAACAGTAGTGAACTACAACAACAAAAATTCATTTTATATTATTTTAATTAATTGAATTTTTGGCTGACCATATAGCTGTTTCGAGTATTGCCAAACACCCATCAGTGGTCATGGATATAATTCTTGTATTGAATTATTCGTAAATAATTATTTTTGAGACTTCAAGTACCAGGAATCGAAATAATTATAATTACAATTACATGTATAATTACGACTTTATAAAATATATTTATATATTCTTATTAAACCAACAATGACCTGATGAAGAACAGTTCAGCAGGAGACGGGCAAATCGTTTAACGAGTTAAAAGCAATGGCAGGAAATAGAAACCTATGGAAAACTTTTGTAGACTCCTTAAACTCCTAATGTAGTATGGAAATAATAATAATTTAAAGTTATTATTTTTAAATGATGGGCAAATTAATTATTAATAAATATAAATATATATACAAATTAATAAAATTATTTATTTAACCACAAAGCGGAAATTTAAATATTATTCTATGTAATTTTTTTAATTTAAAAATTCATAGATAACTTGAAGTCCAAAATTATTTTCAAGGATCAACCGTAGGTGTATCCATACCAAGGAAGAAATTTTAAATTATCTATGTTTTATTGTATCCACTTGACGTTTATTGTGCTTAATCTATTTTATTCAAATTAATATTATTTTTTTATAGTGTGGATTAATATTTTAAGGAATATCTTTTGATATTTTGATGTATTATACAACAAATTTGTATGCATTAATTTGGAGAATTTAATTTAATTGAAATGCTTTTAAATTCAATGCAGCTTTTAAAATGAAGCTCATTACTAACGAAATTACTTTTATTTTATTGCCTACATTTAGGCACGCTTCCGTCCGCCTATGCCTTTGCCTTTGCTTTCGACTTTAAACTCACGTACGTGAGTTGTTTGACTTGAAGATTAATGTCCAGCGAGCGAGGATATTTAAATTTGAAATTTTATTTTTATTTTTATTTTATAGTCTAAGCAAGAAATAATGTAGTAAATCGCACATTAAAAATTAAAAGAGCAAAAAAATAAATGAAAGAAAAATTTTAAGGTAAAATAAAATTATAACTCAAAGAAATATGTTGATATTATAAATATACCAGCAAAACAACACCCACAGTTCGTAGACTTCTTTTATGAATCTTATATTGTTACTTGTGTTTTTTCCTGTTTTATTTTTAAATTTTTTTCTTTTGTTGCTATTTCTGTACTTTTGTATTTTAAAAATTTCATTATTTTTACCAACGCATTAAAGTGAATTTCTCACTAAAACGTACCATGGGGCATGTGGCACGAGCAATAATAATAAAAGTTCCCCAACCAGTAATGTTCGCGTTGATCCTGTAGCAGCCTTACACAATAAATATTGTAATACACCAGCGCACCTTTGTCTTAACAGAATTCTTTTCTTTTCTACGTTTTCCTTACCTTGCCTCGCCAGGATTCTCGCAGGCACAACCTTTGTTGCCTATAACTTGCATTAGATACTTTTGTGTTTGCTGGTCTTAAGTAGTGCGAGTCTTACAAATGGAAATGGCCAAAAACACTTAACATTGTTGCGCCTCACAAAAGGTGAATGAATTTTTAAACAAAGCAAAGTGTAAAGTTTTTTATTCTTATTTCATTTAGTTATTTTTTATCTAAGAAAACCTAAATAGTTTTTGAAATAATTTAAAATTACCAAGTAGAAATTAAAATAAATTATTAGAAAATATAAAACGTAAAATATCTAACGTCCCTCATAGCGTATGAGTAATGTTTAATTGAAAGCTTCGTTCATATTCTTTTTATCTTGTTTCCCATGCATTCCTCCTTACTTGTTTACATTATATCCTTTTCGTTTCTTTGGGTTTCACTTTGTGGACTTCATAAAACCATATTTCAAGTAAAAATTAGTTTCAGCTTAAACTGAAACTACACTACGAGTCACATCCTCGCTGATTCAGTAACTCCTTTGTAACAATTTATAGATGTTAAAATCCTGCTTTTTGTTTTCTTTTTTTCTTGTTTCGTAATATTTGCTTATTTGCTGCTTCCTCACATTTTTATTGCACTTTACGCTCATTTCTCTTCGACATCGTTTTTTGCACATATTTTGTTTGTTTTTCTTTTATGAGCCATTAATTCATGGTGGATTGGTTTTTCCATTAGCACCATTCATGTCCAAAACAGTTGAAGGCATAAAACAGAAATGAAAAGATACAAGAAGTAACGTTACGTTAGCAACAAAATTGTAGATGCGGAATAACAAAATAACAATAATGAAGACAACAATACATGAGCTCAACTACAACTAAAAGGACCAATAAACATTTTTATATCTACATATGCTATTGTAAAAAATACAATATCTGTTTGTTTGCAATTGCAAAACTTCTCCAGACAACTAGAGAAAAGTTTTTGAAATGAAATTGAGTTATTTTATTAGGTTAAAGCATTTGTTAGTAGAGGTTGGTATCTTTCGATCCTTGAATATGTCATCTTTGTAGGCTGTGAGGAAGCATATGGATATGGAATACTCAAATCAGTAAAATATTGAAATGTCGATCTCCGATAAAGAACATTGCGCATCACAAGGTTTCTCTTTATAGGATTACTGAAAATAAGCTAATTGGAGAAAATAAATCAGATGAGAAAGATAGAAGTGATTGCACAGTGGATGCTATAAGACCGATACTTCAATACAATTTTTAATGTGAGAATAGTTAAGAATCATAAATGAATTAATCTTTGCAAAGGTAAATAACTTATAGATTAGAAAACTGTTAGCCACACTAACTTTGTAATATTAGATGGACTATAGAAACGTAGCATTCTCACTGCCTATTAATCCACTATCTAATCCAGATCATAGAAACGTATCTAATCTAGATTTGTCAAATGAAAAACGGAAGATCTTCTGGACCTTCAGCAAAGCTACAATTTGTGTACGTACTGCAGTACTAATGGGGGCCTGTGTTATTGCATGTTTCATAGTTGGCTCATCATCAAAAGTGGACTGTGCATAAATAGCCTTGATGTAGAGCAAGTAAAGTCTATTAATCATATTCCATGTTTCTATCCGGGATTACAGGCTAACCGACTTGTACAGAGAATGAAAGTAAAGTTATAAAATTTCTTTATATTCATCTGGAAGGTTTAATAAACTCTTTGCTTGAGACTACATATGAAGCAACTCCAAAATCCAAAAGACAGTTTCTTCAATAACCCCTCCAGAAATAATGAAAATATGTATAAAAGATCTCTTTATATTCATCTGAAAGTCAAATTGATTTAATAAAGTATCTTTTTGTGAATAAAAATGAAGTGATTCAAATTCTACAACAACAAAAATTAATATACACTTATCAGATCTTTTTATCTTCATTTAAGAGACTAAGTGGCTCCAAGTCTAAAAGGCAGCTTCTTCAATAACCAGGTTGAGTTATATATAATATGCTATTTCTAAATATTTTTCTGGAAGACTAAATGATTTAATAATGTCTATCGTTGGGACTACAACTTGTTAAAGAAAATTAAAGTGCACTTATTAGATCTTCTTATCTTCATCTGAGAGGCCCAATGGTTTTATAATAACTCTGATTAAAACTCCAGACGAAGGAATTCTAAAGTTTAAAAGACAATTTCTTCATGTCTTTTTATGTGGGATGTCTTTTTATTAATCTGGGAGACCAAACAATTTAAAAATATCTTTCTTTGGGACTGCAGATAAAGCGACTTCAATGTCTAAGAAACTGTTTTTGCACTGGCTTGATAGACATAATAAAAGTGGACTTCTCAGACCTTTTTATATTCATCTGAAAGCTCATATTTCTTAATAATTATAGTGCAAAAAGCTACATTGGAAAGAATAGTTAGTATGACTGATATCCTCTGGACAACTTTAAGAATATTAGAATACGAAAAAATTGTGCCTAAGTGATATTTGTGTCCATATGTGTTCTATCAATATAACTTGATGCGTTTGTTTTTCCTGTGACTATTGCTTGAATACTCTTGATATTAAATACATTACATGTGTGTCCTAAAGTCCTAAATGAAGCCACGGTTTTGTTTGTACTTTTCATAGGGCACCTTAAATGCTCAATGCATAAATATAAAACCTACAAACACCAGAAACGGAAATAAAACCATGCACTGAAATGTGCGCCTGCCCGTTTTTTTTTTCTTTATAGCGGAAGTTAAGTGAAAAGCTCTAATAAATGGTTCGAATTTTCGGGTTTTCTGCGAGTATTTTCAAAAATTTATTTATAATAAAAAATTTCAGTTTTCGGTTCAACTTGCAATTTATATTGCGGTATTCTCTTTTTTCGTTAAGTAAAAAAGTTCATTTCAATGTGCATATGTTAGACATTAAATGATAGAAGTTCTAAGGGTAATATGCGCTAACTAATATTATATGTCATAGGTAATGCTAACAAATTGCTAGTTAAAGTTTATTCAAGAATCTTAAGAATGTTTTAAAAAGATTCTTTATCTATAGCATAAGGTTCATTGAAAAAAATTTAAAAAAATATTAACAAAAACATAACACAGTTAAATATAGACACAGTGTAATCGTGTGTAATATTTAATATTAACAGAGAGAATATATATATTAACATATGGAAATTTTCCAATTCACAAAAACTTGTACTGAAATTAAAAATATTCGAATGTCAAAAGGAGAAGAAGAAGTAGAGAAGAAAACGGAAGAAGAGAATAGAATGAATTCTTTCTATAAGATAGAAATTTTAAAGTATTGCTGAAAGACTAATAATAATAAGACTAAAGACTAATAATAATACAGGAGTGGCGGAAGCAGGTGGATGAGAGGGTGAAGCAGCTCGGTAAAAAATAGGTTGAGGAGGTGTAAACGATTACTTGAATTTTTATGACTTTCCAACTCATCATACATAACGATACACTATAAACTAGTCAAAGACATTTCATTTCCTTAAAACGTAGATTCTACCTAATTCTTCTTAATTCGTTTTGAAGAATGACTTACGCGTGTACCTGAAAGTATGCAATAAAAAAACGCAATTAACGAACTTCAAATCATCAAATACTGGATGAACGTGACTAAAATAAATTGCCTTCATCGTACGCAATTAAAATATTTTAATATTCGAGTTAGTTATTAGTCCTTCTCGCCTCTGGCACTTCACAACTACTGAAACATTGAAACATATTTCAACACATTAATTCCCAACAACAACAACAATAAATACAACAAAATCAGCAATATTTTAATGACCAAATTATTTACTGCAACAAAATGTCGGGTTAATTTATTTTGTGACCCGAAGAGCTAAAAAGTTATGATGATCCTTTTAACAAAAGAAAATGCAAGATGTGATAAATTAACTAATTCATTCCTTCAGGTTCATATTTTATGAGTGTTAAAGGAGATTGTAGTAAGAGAAGTATTTATGTAGAGAGGAGTTGATTATTTTTGTGGGTGTGAAATTCTGTTTTGGTATTTTTATTGTCCACTATAATTGCTACTGCATTAGTACAATATGAAGAATAGTATTAAAAAGGGGAAAAGGAAAGAATCAAGAAGAATATTCTTATTATCAAGTTATTTTTATATTATTTTTTCATTCGTTGTAGTAATTTTC
>NC_051847.1:175458373-175482948 GCF_002237135.1 Teleopsis dalmanni
AGATCTGTGCTAATAACATACAGGATGAATAATGGCAACGCTTTTCTTTCATTTCTATTAATGTGGGTTAGTGACTAACCAATAGAGGGAACCTATATTGAAGTATATCCGATAAGATTTCGGGGTAGAAACAATAGGAATTCTTTTTAGTCCGTGCAAATCGGGCATACCATTATTGTGAAGATATAGTAACGATGCTTTAGGCATTTTTAAACATCCTTTTCTCTACAAAAAAAAAATTACTTTAGGCTGATCTTTTATTGCAATACGAAGACATAAATATTATAAGGAAAGTTCGGTTTATATGAGAAATTCTCTTAAACCTTCACGTTTTCTTAACTATTACTCAGTTTCTTCTTTGAACTATCTTAATTTTATTAGATAATAAGATAGATAAATGCCAAACACAGAAAATATATTATATGCACAGTAAAATTTATTAATATGTAATAGTTTATGTTTTATCTAACATTTATTTATTTATAAATTATTTAATTTACTTACACATAAAATTACGATTACAATAGGAACTTCAAATTGTTACGAGCGCTCGTTAATAAATAACTACGAACTAAAAATAAAGCCTGAGTAACTACAAGATACTATATTTAAATGAATGGCTTTCAGTGAATTTGCATGAATATAAAAAATTACAATAAAATTCAGCAATGAATGTTCAAAGTTCATTCAATACAGAAGACAATAAGTTTTTATAAGTCACAAGCAAATGTTGCATTGACCCAAAAAATAAAACTAAATCAAAGCTCACGACTATGTGTCATAGTTTGCGGAATCGGATAAATATACACTAGATCAAAGCAATACGCAGCTTATAGAGCAGTCATCACCAGCAGTCGTTCTTCGATTTAGTCAAGTGCATTGAGGAATGGTGCAATGGAACCAATGTCTTCACAGTCCGGAATGGCTTTGCCTTTGAATTTCAAGCAGGACTCAGCGCACGTCTGTCCCTGAAAATAGTCACCAAACATTTTCTTACACTGCGCACAATTGTTGAGGCAGATCTGTATGAAGTCAATGCCACCTAAGGAATCTGAAAGAAGCGGGAATCAATTGACACAACTTCAGTTTTAATACTAAATTCGCAATGCTTGATATACTTACCGAAGCGTTTATTGTAGTGACCAATGGAGGGAAGAGCCAGTGTGACTTCAAATAGACTGCAGAGGGCAATCACAGCGATGGTAATAATTAGGCACTTAGTTGAGTACATTTTATTATTTGCTATTTTAGTATAAATTTAAATTTATTTAGTCATAAATAATAGTTGGTGAATATTTTAAATAAATTGTTCGAAAAATTTCATATTATTTTAAACCGTACAGTTTATGGGTGAAGTCTTAAATATTTGTTAATAAATTTTATTCCGTGTTTTTATAGCTTCAAATATTATTAATTTATATAATTCTTCGTTATAAACATAAAAACACATTTATTTATTGATTCTCTTTCTGTTTAAGAGAACTACGAAAAGTAGTTTTAAGTAAGTTTTATTTCATTCTGCATATTTTAGTTTCGAAGGCGTGTCAGATTTTACGCATTTGAAGCCAGAAATATCAATACTCTACGCTTTTCAACGTAAATTATGTTAATCTGTTCAATAAATAAATTCATTCATTAATTTATTCATTTGCTCATAATCCAGTTTATACGTATCGGGGAACACCTTCAATTTATTACATATAATTTTTTTTTTAGGGTTCCACGACAGCCGATAATGTACCGTTTTAGTAATAAGTCCTTCTACAATATATGGTCTTTAATTTATTTTCATTCATGTTGAAATGTCTGATAGTATTGCAATGGATACTTTACATTTATTCATTACAGCATTTGAGATATTTTAATAATAAACCACATATAATGGATATATCCGGAACAGTCGACCAGGAATTCCATATCCCTTGATTAAAAATTTATTTCTAAGTATTATTTCCTTTTGTCGTAGGAGATAATAGTTTGAAAAGACTTTTTTAATTTTTTTTTAGATAATTTTACTTTTAAATGAGGGTTTTTGGTTTTTAGCCGATTTACAGTTTCATCTTCGTAGCACTGTAACGATGGAAATAAGCAAAATCGACTGTTCTATATAAATCCTTTAACTATGTTGAGGGTGCTTATTTCTTAGCTTAATTGAGGTAACACACTTTAAAATTGCTAATTTATATATAAAATTCCTATGTTGCCCTCTTTGTAACTTTAAAGTCTATTACCTGAAGAATTTTGCTATATCGATATAAATTGTAGTGCCAGAATTGCTCAAAATATCTGATTTCACCAAAATACGCCAGCAAGTTCTAGGA
This sequence comes from Teleopsis dalmanni, assembly GCF_002237135.1. NCBI lineage: Eukaryota > Metazoa > Arthropoda > Insecta > Diptera > Diopsidae > Teleopsis > Teleopsis dalmanni. Next base: position 175,460,695 of record NC_051847.1, read on the forward strand.
TATCGGTACTACATTTCATGCTCAGATATTTCTTGTTTTGATACCAATGATTATGATCTATAAATTTTGCGACGTGTTGTCCATTTTAATAAATAGCTAATAGCTAATATTATATACAAACAAATCGGTGATCTAAATCGTATCAAAATATTAGATACTATTTTGATAAATGCGTAAATATGAAAAATCAGTATAAGAATAACAGATGGGCATATACTCATATTTCCTATTTCGGATACCAAAGAATATGTTGCGATAAAGAACTCGTTCTAGTAATAACCTATGATTTGTATTAAATCTAATATAATAACATTTACTATATCAATTAGAAGCCGATGGTTCTAATCATGTCATTGAATGTATTAGTTATTACTTGAAAATTGTCAAAACTATAATATCTGCTGCTTAAAGAGATAAAAAGGGTAACTTCAAATTTTTTCACGAACAATTTAAATATATATATTATTCAACAACAATTAAAAGTAAAAAGTCTCCACATTATTTACAATAGTAATAAGACCATAAATTGAAAATGTCTTACTGCATATCAATTTATATTAGTTATGAAATATGCTTCTTTACTCCGCTCATGCACGTAGTTAGTGCTCAACTTTACTTTTATAGTTGTATATAGATTAAACTTAGTAAAACTTAGAGTAATAATTCCAGAATTATGAGAAAATAAATTTAAATATTGGTTTACCTGATTTTAATTTAGAATCTACATTAGATCCAAATAGCAGATCAAGTAAAAAATTTCATTATAAACCGCTGATAATCTTAATAGTGGAAAAAAAATTGTTTGATATCTGAAGTTCATATATGTAAATGGTTGAAGCTATGGAACCCTCCATCTACAATAACTACGTGATCAATTTACAACTTATTTATTGAAAATAAATTACAACACAGTGCATAGTATTAATGTTGTTGATCTCTCTAATAAAATAACAATATATTATTAATCAAAACAAATAACAGGGATAAAAACTAAACTAATATAAATAAATGTTAAACCAGTTAATGTTAATATATTTGGCGCCCCACGTGCTATTCGAACTAGTTTCGTCTTGTTTTCAAATCAATAGATAATAAATTAATAAAGAAAAGTATTTGATATTATTAGAAAGTATATTTTAATTAAATGAAAACTTTCCACAATATCATTTCAGAAACATCTGGTAATAATACATAAATGACTTCTCAGTTTATTTAATAGCGTTTTTAACTTAACTTTGGCTTGCTTCATTTTAAGTATACCATAGAATCGCAAGTTTAAAAAAGATACGTTTTTCTGATACGATTTGCAATCGGGGAGTTCTGTTCATTTAATTTTGGTTCCTTAAATGCACTCATGAAGGATAGAATGTTAGAAATCGATTACTCTTCGATTTAATGCTGCATTTTCCACCTAAATGATATAATTTGAAAATCAGGAACTATATTCTAGATGGGCTTCGCTCCTGATCACACCAAAAATTACAGTCAAGCGTATTGTGTCAATGACACCAGCAAAGCTGTTTCAAGAGATTACTACTCAATGCTTGAGTCTGGCGATCAATTATAACTTAAGAAGTTTTTATGTTAATTTGAGAATTCAAAGTAACATACAAATCGAAAGGAATATAATTACAGTAAGTCATAGCCTGTTCCAACAATAGATGTATCTATAAATTCTCATAAGCTATTTAAATTGTACTAATGGAAGTCTACGCTAAAGATAGATAGATTATATTGCCAATGATGCAGTATAAAGACAGACAGGGAAGAAGGGAAGGAAGGCAGAAAAAAAAGAAGAGATAGAGATTATACGCTAAAATATAACTGAATATATATACAAATTATATATACGTTAAAATGCACTAAATACCGCTCTAAGGGAAAATCATATTGTGTATTTCATTTTCACATCTCTGTAGAATCTATCAAAAGCCAGAACTAGAGAGATTCTTTTGCTGAACAGAAATGTCTTGAGACTTGTCACAGGGTTTCTCACTGGACAGTACGGAATCCAAAAACATCTATCGAAGTACCTAGGTTCGACAGCTGCAGAACCTCTTCTTTGTAACGAAGAAGAAGTAGCAGCAGAACACATTCTGGGTCACTGTGATAGTCTTGTCAGACTCAGACTTCGGTACTTTTTAACTATCTATACACTTATAACGGAATTAGACAACATCTCTTCAAAGGACATATTGGCGTTTTTAATTGCTACTCGTCTATGGAACTAAAGTGGGTTTGTCACCGTTATCTTTAAGGGATGCAGTGATGTGGTGACAAGTTCTCAAATTGTTTAAAATCTAATTTAATCTATAATTGTAGATACATTTGATTTGAAATATTTGATTTTGTTATTGAATATAATATCTTAACAATTATATTTATAGCTCGTACTTGAAGTGAAGTATATAACTGACTTGTTGCAAAGTGACTAACTTGTCTACAATAAAGAGAGTACAATTATCACGGAAGACAATCAATAAAATTATATTTTTAACTTGAAAGAAATTAAAGGAAATTTAAATTTCAAGTTGAGCATTTCCATTAAAGGAAGTCATATTAATTCTAAAATTGAAATTGCGTCTTAAACCTAAAAGTAAACCCAGACGCACAACTTTTACTAGAAAGGTAGAAAAAGCAGTTCCATTGGAGTTGGAATAATTTCTTCAAAAAATCCCCACTGCGAGTTAAATAATTCATTAAATATTGTCATGCGCAACAAAAAAAGATACAAGTCGGCAGGCGCAGCGGTACGGCGGTACAGCGGCTGAGCAGGAAGTGAGTAAAATGCCGGTAAAATATGTCGCAGATTCTCGCTTTATTTCTGTATTGTTTTTATTTTATTTTTGTTATTAATTAATTTAGTACTTTTTTTTTATTAATAAATAAAATATTAAAATAATTTCAAGCAAATTTATTACTGAAATCTACTACAGAAATTGTTACTTTTTTTTGCATAGCTACAAACAGCTGTTCGTAAATATTTAATTTATAATAAATAATCATTTAATAAAATTAATAAATTTTTTTTTATGTATTATTTTTGTTTAACAAAAAGTGTTCATTTGCAGCAGAAATACTTTTGTGTTTACTCACCCAAACATAACCGGACGCAGCGACTGGTTTCTTGAAATGCTGCGTCTGGCACGCGTTGCTATTTTTGGCAACTTTGTTTACTTTTCCACTTAATGGAGTTTTTTATTGTCGCTTTTGTGTTTAATTTATGCAATATTATTATTTTTATTATTATTATTATTAATTTTTTTTTTTTTTACTAAGTCTTTTATTAATATTTTAATTTTCATGTATTTATGCCGAAATTTCGAATGTTGCTAAATTAACAAAATAAAGCGTGAGAAAATGTTGCCAACACAATGCGATCTGGGAATTAGGGTCGACGAAGGTCTGTCTTACCTTATGCTTTCTATTATATACGTTTTAAGGGACTGTGATCTTTGTTATGCAATGAAAAAATTATATTTTGATATATATTACTTATATAGTTTAGTAATGTTTAAGTTTACCTGTGAAGAAGTCTAAGTAAAATATCAGACTTACTAACGCTGTGTTATCGAATCTCAGAATGGTTACAGGCTGTTCGGGGAGGTAAGCAGATCTGAGGTCAATTATTGCTTAGTTTAATGAAGTGGTAAACAATAATCCAGTCAAGGCGTATTGAGGAGTTTTAAAGATACCTCGAGTAAATAAAAAGTAAAAGTGCTCAAGTGCACTGGCTCAAATAGCTTCAACATAAAACAAGTTATTTCGAAATATTTTAACTACCATAAAATAGGAAAGAAATTTATATATTTAGTATATATTTATATACTTAGTTTTATCGTAGACCGAAAAACATTAAAAGGCTTTGTGTGAAATTTTAACCCATTAAAATCACTTCTAAGAAATTCACAGAGAATACATTTGGGGTTAAGGATCCCACTTCACTTCCAACTTAAGGAAAAGAGAGCACATTAATGGTTTAGTTAAACAATTAAGTTATTTGAAAAGTGCTTTTCTGAAAATTTCAATCATTTTAACAAAAAACAATATTTCCTTTATACACTCAGAAATTAGCAGAGAAAAAAACTTTAAAAACACGGTTTAACGTTGAAATAATATTCTAAAGCAAATTGCACGCTATTATAAATGATATGAATCAATTAAAATGTTATTAGATTTATTTTACATTTTATATTTAATATAAAATATTATATGAAAGTGATCAGCGGAAGCTTTTAACATCTTTACCTCCTGATTACTGGAATGCGATCTCTGCCAGATGTCTTTAGCAGTCAACGGACCTCAACATATGTAATCTATAAATTATATGATGAGGCCGTTGATCTCAGCCAGATGCCTTTGACAGTCAAGGGTACTCATTATATGTAATCCAGAACTTAATTTGTAAAGTTCAAAAAGGAAGGCAATAATTATTTATTTACTTGACCACAATTCTCTGTAAAGTACTACTCATAGTAGATATTACCCAAAAACTCCTTAAAAATTGAAGTCTTTAAATGTAAATGTATACCGAATTATTTTTGTATGAATAGTCAAGCTTAGAAATTTTTAAAATTTGTTCAAACGATTCGATTGCTACGCATCTCTAAGCCAATTGACCACTTTCACCATGTCTTTTCTTTAAGTATATATATAGCAATTGTATAAAGCTAGACAGATATAGCGCTTAAGAAACGCTTTTGAAATATCTGAAAGATCTAAGTATATTGAGAGGATCACATCGATCATTATTGAACATAGAACAATTACTGCCGAACTAACATCAGCGCGTTACTCATGGAACGACATCTATACGGCAGTTCCAAATAGGATATGGTTCAGAGGAATTGTTGAGGCCTTATGCTCCAATGGGAATTAATGGAATAAAGAACAAATAATAAATTTAGCAATATCATTGAGAGGTACCGCAAAAACACCATTTTTGTAATAGATATGTAGACGATTAACTAACAGTTATAAAACTATGCTCGGATATTGAATATTTCCTTCCCTGATTCTTGCTGAAGCTTTGAAGAAGACAAAGAAAGTGCTTTACATCTACTTTGTATTGGTTGTAATGTATATGAAATATAAATTAAAGAATTTAGATAGTTACTTCTAGATAATCTTAGATAATCTTAGATAATTGCAGAATTGCCACATGAAGACAATCGTAGGTTTAGTTACAGGTTCTTACCTTTCGAGTTCCATACGCTTATAAAATGAGCCAACATTTTAAGTAACTTTCTGCTATTATTGTAATAACTTAAGTATGTTGTTATTTTGTTACAGTATTATAAATATGGATGCCATATATATTCTAAGTATCTTAGTGATGCTTTTCTAAACATTGCTTTGTGAAGGATATTGCAAAAAAGTTATATCAGTCTATGTGTATATAAAAATATTGCACGTAAAAGAATAAAGAGCGTCCTTTAAAATATTCTTGATACTACAAATATAATTCGCAAAATGTTATTATTTACGATATTATATCAAATACACCGCATATACAATGAAACTTGAGTTAATGTTATGTTAGTCCATTTCTGTAGCCAGTCCCTTCTTATTTTGAAGGTAAAGTAAAAGTCGTGGATTTTTCAGACCCCGACATGCAACACATAATAAACCACCTGAACAAATTAATAATGTCAATTGACCTTAATAATTTCCTCTTACTTCAAGTGGAAAGTAAAAACTGTGGACTTTTCAGACGGCATGTACCTACTAACTCACACAGTGACGACATGCAGATCATAATAAACCATCTGAACAAATTATGAATATGCGTTGACCTTAATTAATTAAAGAAAAATCGAAGGCCAACAACCTTTATCTTGTAGATACAAGATGTTGTCTCTATATATAACTCTCGATGAGTAATCGCCTGTTATTTGGATAGCTCTTCTGCTATTTTGTAAGTATCATACAATTTATAGCACAAATGGCTTAAACGAAGATGTCGAAAACAGATTGAAAAAAGCTAGTTTAATGTTTGCGAGATTCTGCAGCATACATTGTGACCGAAAAGTTTCCGGTCATAAATAAATAAAACGCAAAATTCTTAATCTTCATCAATATTTATTTATCTCCTTCAAAATATGCTCCATTAGAAGCGATACACAAATGCCAACGTTTCTTCCAATCATAAAAACATTTTTTATAGGCGCTTTCCGGTATGGCTTTGAGTTCCCTCTGCGAATTCTGTTTTACGTCTTCTATGGATTCAAAACGCGTTCCTCTGAGTGGTAATTTGAGGTTGGGAAACAGGAAAAAGTCACACGGTGCAAGATCAGGTGAATACGGTGGCTGTTCGATGGTATTTATTGAATGTTTGGCCTTAAAATCGTTGATAATGTTGAACAAATTGAGGTGAATCGGAACAAGCCGGGCGTTGACACGTCGCATACACAAATTGTCCACCAAAATCAAACGAGCCATCTCACGACCGATGCCTAGCTCTCGTGCTATCTCTCTAACACTCACATGAGGATTTTTGAACACGATTTCCTTTGCCTTTTCAATGTTTTCGTCGGTGGTAGAGGTCGAAGGTCGTCCAGAACGCGGCATGTCTTCGACGGTCGTACGACAGTCCTGAAAGGCTTTGTACCACTCATAAACTTGAGTTTTCGATAAAACTGATTCCCCATAAGCCTTTTGTAGCATTCGCAACGATTCTGCACACGAAATTTCGTTCGAAAAACAAAATTTGATGCAAACTCTTTGTTCAATATTTTTTTCCATTGTTTTTTTCGCAACGCACTACTGAGGTGAACTGGTTTCAACAGCTGCCGTAAACGAACTGTCCGACAGATCGCGCTCATTTTTGGATAGTAATTAAGGACAGTGCTGCCAACTACAAAACTTAAAATATCGAAAAATATACAGCGCGCGAATTTTAAATGAGAACCTCCGAAAACCTTTCGGTCACAATGTATGACTATAATCCCAAATCTGAACATAAACAAAACTTAGAATATTCAGATCTTGCGAAAAATTTAAACAGTTGTATTGCAGCAAACGGATGAAGAAATGGTCTTTAAAGTGTCTATATAACAACATCGCCAGCGACTCTGACTTTGAAGCGGGAAGCATAAGTATTAAGACAAGGAAGTTGAACGAAAAAAAGTGGTGGAAAACCATTCTAGAAACGAGTCCCATTTGAACACAACTCTAAAGACTCATGTTTAAATTCTCAAATGGTTATTTAAGATTGATAATAGGTTTCATTACAGGAAGTATGGTCTGAAATATCACCTTCATAAACTACGATTATCTGCTAATGCGGAATGCAGATTATGCCTCGAAGATGAGGAAACCAATATGCATTTTCTTTGTGACTGTCCAGCTTTAACTACGCACAGAAGAAACTTATTTCATATGGAATTTCTGTCACCAGAACCGATTAAGAGTTCTTCTGTAGATTTAGTAATAGACTTAATTCACAAAATTTCAAAGGGCTTTTTGAACAAATATGAATAATATGAAATAGTTATGAAATATATAAAGACCTATATATACGAGTACTATATGAAGTAGCTTTAAAATCCTCATTTTTTTCAGAAATATTTGGATTTTGTTTTTTAACATAATAGCATATAGTTCATTGTAACTTCATTTTATCCTATGGGCAGACATCCTACAAAAACTCTGTATCTAACACTCTTGCCTTACTACGACAAGACCTAAGTCGTATCGAATGGTCACAGAAAGTACATAACTGTTGTAGTAGTATACGTTGCGTTTTCGGAGTATACATGACATACAATAATAATCACTCAAGAATTTATGTATTTAAGTAAAAGTATATTTTTATAAAAAGTGGCAATTAAAAATAGTGAAATCCTTAAAATGGAACCAACTAAAACCGCAATGGTATTACTAAGAGACGTTTCAAATCTGTCAGACGAAAATTATATATTTTAATTAAAAGCAAATTGTAAATAAGAAATATTTAGCTTTTACATCTACTTGGAAAAATTGAAACCATATATTCACTATCTCGAAGGAGAGAGGCAATGCCTAATAATTGCCAACCAACATATTTATATGATGTGACTCTTGATTTGGATTGCAGATGCCTTTAATTTCCACTTAGGAATTTATTTTTAAAATTTTTATTATTTGTCTTCAATTAACCAATTGTTTTATCTTAATTCAATAATTAATTTTTCTTACTTAAAATGTTCACAGTAACAAGATTTGTAGCTAACACCCTCGAGCGGTTTCGGGCAATGCTCACAAATCACTTAAGCGGTACTCATTGCGAGTCTGAAGCAGATTTAAGTAATTTTGCCGGTTTTCAGCGATTCTTTTTTTACTATATTTTATAAAAACTTCACAGATAGCATTTTTTAGAGACAGAAAAAAAATCACAACTCTACGTCATCGTTTCATATCGTCACCGCTTTGAGTATTTGAAATAATTTTAGATAAAATAATTTATTAACGAAATTTTTTAGTGGGAGTTGGCACGTGTATTTGTTCTTAAAAGTTTTGCTTAATGTTTTCTGCCACTTACTTGGTTCTGATTGAAAGATTATCTGCTGCTGCTGTTGTATCTGATGACTTTCGAGTATGTTAGTCAGTCGGTGCCGTTTTTGGATATTTGCGAGTACTTGTTGAGCAATTGCAGATAACACCGTCTGTGCTGTTGTGTTGAGCAGGTTTCAGAAACTGTTGCCAATCCGCTGATTTCGTTTGGTATTTATACTTCAAGTACGAAAGCATCTTTCAGTTAATTTGAAGAAATCGGAAGTCTATCAGCGTAGTTGCACTTAACTTGTTAATTGACTTAGCAGTTTACTTCCGACGTGTTCTTGTGGAGAACTTCTGATTATTGGGTATAGAATAAAAGTAAAAAATTTTCAATCCAAGTGGGATGTGAGTGAAATGCCCCACACAGAGTTGGACAGCTGACCAGTTGGTTGCCCACTGTGATTGCTTTCTATTAATTATCACACAAATATAAAGAGTTTATCAGATTTCATTGTACAAATTATTTAAATTGATTTTATAAATTATTCGTAGTGAAATCCATTATGTTTAATTCAATAACAAATAAATGTATACAAAAAAAATATTTAATAAATATTGAAGCTAATTAAGATTGCTGTACTTTATCATCTCAAACCCAGTGGTATCACAATCACAATAGGTTTTCAGTACCATCTGAAGTAGCATATATCCATATAGTATAAAATATAGAATTGTATTATTGTTGCTGTTATTGTTGATAATTTACTTACTTACTTACTGCAGTTCTCTTCTCCCAGTGGAGTACAGGGCATCAACAATTCCTCTGAAACTTATTCTATTGTTTGCTTCTCTGCATATTGTGTTCCACGAATAACCCATCTCACTTAGTTCGCCTTTAACAGTTCTTCGCCAAGTTTTGGCGGGGCACCAGTAGGGCGATATCCCTGCGGATTCCACCACAATGCTTATTTGGCAATAAAGATCTTATTTTTGTGAGGAGTATGCACTATCCACTTTCATTTAAGTTATTTACCTTCAGTGCTGGCACATACTTTATCTGTTATCTGTTCCCAAAGTTATTCGTTTGATATGCGAATTGGCCACCATATTTTAAAAATCCGTCGCAAGCACTTGTTTATAAAGACCTGGATTTTTTTATCAATTGGCTTTGAGTATTTTCAGCCTTCAGAGCCATAATACAATACTGACCTTACGTTAGAGTTTAACTTAGTTTTTTAATGTGATCTGGGCTGACTACCATACGTTACACAGCATACCAACGCCTACCTCCGCGACCCACTTGTTTGTAACTATATACTCCCCAGGTAAAAAAAAGTGTTAGATACATTTAAGGTTACAGTTGTCTAGTGTCAAAGCTGGTTTCTGTTCAGGGCCGCAGCCACTGTTCATAATTTTGGCTTTCTTGGTGTTTATTAAAAGGCCATCGTACTTTGCGGTTTTACTTAGTTAATAGATAAAAGTCATCACAATAATAGAGTTCCTCTAACTGTTTAAAAGGCGTCTACTGTATACCTTTTTTTGACCATTTGGAGCCATAATACGAGAAGCGTTAAAAGTGCTCTACACATATAGCACGAACACATTTGAAATAGCTTTAATATATTTAACACAATAAAGGAAACATTTTATGTTCTAGATAATATATACAAACTTATAAACAAATCTAAAAGACGAACTGATTTAACCATTTTTGAGATATAATTCGTTTTCACCAAAATTAGTCTATTTAATTCTACACTCTGGATCTAAATTTATAGAAACAAATCTGTGGATACTATCCTTTAATTCGAATACAAGAATTTAATTATGATTGGAAATTCAAGGTCCATTTAAATTTCATTATTCTATCATAAAATGTTATGTAATAACTGTTTGTATAAACAAATCAAAAAAAATATGAATATTATTACTTGATGAGAACGATTTAGAATTCTATATATCAAATTGAAATTTCAATTAATTCTAAAACATTATGTGAATTTATATGTGCGATCAATCACAGAACACGAGAATTACTTTATGAAAAAAAATTTGGTAATTTTTATATAAAAACCACCAAATATTCCAAAAATAATTCTCATGCGCTATGATTTGATACTCCTTTAAATGAGAATTTAATATAACATATATTAATAATACCATTTACCGTATACGAATTATTATTAAATTGCCATTATATTGATACATTTAATTATGTGCTCTGAATTTATATGAACTGAAGTATTGTTAAATAATATAATGTGTAATCTAAATTTAATTTGTGAATTTATTTAAAAAAAATTATAAAATAATATTTTTAATAATGAAAATTTTTGTACTTCGAACACAATTCAAAATTGGAAGTATGCCATCTAGCGGAGAATAGTGTACAATACAAAACATTTATTATAGTTCGGGACACAAACCACAAACCATGAACTGGCAGCACTATTCAAATGTAAATTATTGAAATAAAACTATAAACAAAAATTATTGTTAATAAAATTGGATTATTTAGAATACAAAATTAAATAATAAATATTAAATTAAAATAAAGTAAATATAAATAATAAATTAAAAAAAAAGAGTTAAATGTCGTATGTATTTGGAAAGGTATTGAGTAATATTTGCTATATTAACTTTTGTTATTGGACAAACGAGTTTAGATGCTTGAAGAACAATTTCTTAAGAGAACGATGATATCCAGTTGGCTTTAAATGATGTTAAATGTGTAGTTTTTTGTACAAACATATAGATGATAGAATGAGAGATACCATTGGCAGCCTCTCTAACAACAAGAAGCGCCTACTTTCATTTTGTCGCTTTGGAATACCACATTCTAGAGGGAATGCTAGTTTTGTTTTGAAAGAACCTATTTCGAACCAGGAAACAACTTAGTCATATTATTTAAATTTACATCGTCTCTAATTTCTAAATTATTCAACCTCTTCACTAGATTTTTCCATACGCTCTCATTTTTTTTACTTACACAAACAAATTTTTGTTTGTAAATAAAGTCTATCCAATGTACAGATATTGAAAAGACACTTAGGAAAGAAATACCTGACAGTGGATAAACGCCAAAATAACAAATCCTTTCTGAACTGTGCAATTTATTTATAATTACTACTTTGATTCCTTTGAAGGAAATTTGAATTACTCCAAAATTTTGTTTTTTTATAAATTAATTGTTTTCTTTCTTTATTATTGAAAAAAATTATTTAAAAATTTTATAATTTTAGTTTAAAATTTTTTTATTTTCATAAAATACTTAAAATACGGAATCTAAGAAGCTGATATTATTACAACTCTTACTTGTGATCTAACTTTGAAAAAATTATCTTTTGAAAACTTTGGGAAGGTTTTGGTTCTTTGGCAAGTCTATTTAACAATGGATTTTGGGAAATTTTGATATTGCAAAGTTATTCACACTTATAAGAACTATAAACGCCATCTAGCGGCCAGTTTTATTAGCAAATTATACATCGATTACACGAAGAACTGTGAATACTAGATAATATAGATATAGGTAAAAAATGAGTACTGTTGAATTGTATAGCATTAGTTTCCAACGACAACAACATAACCACGGTTGCCACTTATGGTACTTTAGTACCAAATTGGTACTTTTTTTTTCGTTTGGTACTCATGTTCAAAAAATGGTACATTTTTGACGACCCAACTTTATTGTGGATATTTCCAATTAATTTTTTTTAGAAATGCAACTTTGCACTATTTTATATTTTGTTTATTTATAACACTATGAAAAACACAGAACGAAAAAACAAAAAGGTCCAAAAAAATGTTGGACTTTTTTTTATAGAAATTTTTATAGAAAATTAAACCAATTTTGGTACAGGAAAAAATTTTCAAGTGGCAACCGTGAACATAACATAATATACAGTCAAATTTCCATAATTCGAACTTCTATAACTCGAATTATCTATAACTCAAACTAAACAGAGTGCAAAAGGTTTTGAAGAGCAAATTACATACAATTACAAAATATATTCTTTAACTCGAAGTCTCCATAAGTCAAATCTTTTCTGCGCAAAAAAGTATTTCGAGTTATGAAAGTTCAACTGTATTAATATGTTATTATGTTGAAGTTAGTTGAGTCAGTGCACTTGAGTACTTTTACTTTCTATTAACTGCGAGGTTTCTTCAAAACCCCTCACTACGCCTTGACTGGACTGGACATTTATTGAGATTATAATGAATAGTAAGAGTATGCCTTCAAGATAGGAGGCTTTCTAAATTGCTCATTCACATAAAAGTTAACCTCTTGTGAATATTGTCTGTTACTTTGCCTTAGGATATGATGAGGTTACTGAGGCTAAACTTTTGAACCAATCTGTTATAATGGTGGATACTCAGAATTTTACATGAACTGAAAAAAGATATTATGATAATTGATAACTCAAAAGATTTGCCATGGAAGGGATATTGAATTAAATTTTTATAAATTTCTCTACTTTTTAAACTAATTGAAGAAAACTTATTAACGCATCTTGATAGGTACATTTATCAAATGAACAAAATTAGTTGACTATTTTGAATATAGACATTATTAATAAAAAAAAATTATCCCTTGACGCTAATATGGAAAGTTAAATTTCTATTTTTGACATATATTTTTTGTTGTGTATTTTTATAAAATATATAAAAATTATAAACTCTAAAAATTAATTAATTTAAAGAAAATAAGACAAAATTAATATTAAAAAGGCAACGATTAGCATTTTTACCTTATATTTTTAAATTAATTTATTTATTTATGAATTTGAATTTAATAATTAATGAAATGATCATATGATTTTTGAATTTGGCTGCACTTAAATTTCAGACGTGAAAATTTTTGCGCATAAAACCTAACTCTGAAGATTTTAAGAGCATTGTTGTTGCTTCACATGTTTTCTTTTGTAAGTTGCGAGTACTTTTTGCTACTCTGAAAGAAAAAATTACTTCTAATGCAAGTGTTAAGTATATACAGAAGCTTTCACTCTCTTGTGCTTTGATATAAATTGTAAGCTAGTCTTAAGAATTTGAATTTGATTAAAGTTTGTCTTTAAATACAATGATTCAATACACAACAGTTAGAAAAAAACCGGTACTTTTTATAGGTATTACCTAGTATATTATTTGAATAGGTGTAAACCTAATGTTAGACTGGCGATCAACGTTTCAAAGTAGTCTACATTAAATTTATTTAATAAACTCCTTAATATATATTTTATTTTACTTTAAAATTTTATATCTAATATTTGAGTATCCTTGCCAACTTATAATTATGAGTTCCAACGCTTAATTCCTTTGCCTTTCAGTAACTTCTGCCAGTAAATGCACAAATTATGAGTGAAAAATTAATGTTCCTAATTATTGACGCAAATTATGTTTGGGAACATAATTCCTTGCTGTACTTTTACTTCATTGCCAACTATTGCCAGCTATTGCCGACAGGACTTCACACGCCGAATGCCACAAAAATTAAGACTATGCAAGTTAAAAGGATTTATTTCGCACTAATATTTTATGGCTCAGTGCAGGTGAATTCCTCGGATTCACTGCTAAGTTACAGACTAAAGAAGTGGCGGAGTGATGGAAGTGATGGAGCTGTAGAATGGCAGAGAGCCAGCAATGCTGACTCATTTAATTGCCACAAATTGCACACGAGCTCCGAAACACCAAGAAGCGCCGTAAGCAAATTTAAAGTTTGTGCAATAAAAACTTAAGCAGGAAGTGCTACCGACTTAACACGAGGCAAGGCAAGTGTCGAAAGGAGCAAAATACGAGCAATAACAAAAACAACAAAAAACAACTGGTGTGTATGTGTGTGTGTGTGTATGCGTGCATGCGAAAGTATTTTGTTGGTAAATGAGTGCAGCTGCTTTCTTGAGCAAACAAAATGAGACGCAAAATGAATGGAAATTGCGAGTTGCGGTTAATAAAGTAAAGCAGGACATAAAAAGAAAAAGAAAGAAAAAGGAAACTGGCAACGAAGTAAGACGAAAAAAAAAAACAATCAAAATTAATGTCTTAACTGAGACTAATAAGACGGCATAGAGTGAGGACGTACAAGCCATATAGGTTAGGTAGAGTGGCGCGGAAAGCTGGAAGTAGCGCAGAGAAGAAAATAGAGCAAATTAGATTGAGTTGGATTTTAATAGTTCTGCGAGTGCATCAACAGGTGTTCGGGCAATATTTCTGCTCCAGTTGGGTTATTAAAAAGTCCCATGCGCATATTAAATGCGCCACAGAAAAACATGAGGCAGCAGCGAAATTTATTGCAAAGTCAGTAGTAAAATTTTGCAGTTCAGAGCGCTGCACTTGTTGCCTCTTGGCCGCTGCCCGAACCAAAATTATGCAAAAAAAATGCAGAAATTGCTTTTAAGTTTTTATGAAGTGAAAAAGTTTTAAGAAAACCAACAAAGAACGGAAAAAATTTTCTTATCAAACAATTCTATGTCCTTTGTGTACTCGAATTGCTTTTTCTGCTAACGTAAATTCGTTGCTGAAAAGTTTTTAATGAGCTTCGAAATGAGTTAATTGTCGTGTTAATCAAGTCATAATTACACACAAATGACGACAATAATTACAACAACAAATACAACAACAAACACATCACATAAACACATCACTTGTTAGCATACCCCAAAAAAAAAAAAATAGAAATTAGAACTGGAGGTCATTATTATTGGCCCCCATTGGCTTCCTCGCGAGCGAATGCAAAGTTTCTGATATGCCAAAAAATTATGTTAATTAGGCGCTTTGAGCCCGAAACGCGCTGCCTGTGATTGACAGTTTGAAGTGCGCTCGAAGGTAATTGCCTGCGTTTGTGTTGGATTTTTCCGTTAAAATGTTTGAAAGGCGAGAAATTAATTATATGACAACCTTGCCAAAATGAGTTTCCGGAAATACAAAGGATTCGATGCAAAGCAAAACATAATTTTAATAAAAGAATTGCGCTTAAGTTTGGAAAATCTTCATTTTCTCTTCAAACACAAGAAAGTCAGGAACAGTGTTTTAGATGGCTTAGAAATTTTTAATTTGAGAGTAAAACGAAAAAAAATATAATAGAAATACTTAAAATTCTATTATTCAGCACTTTGAGTTACTTTTATCTTCTAGAAGATAGAATTATCAATTTAGTAAATATATAACAATAATATTTTAAGCTTAATTTGCCATTTAAAGGTTATGATATTGCAGTAGACGCACTACGGAAAGATAAACTATAACAATAGCCTTGTATAACTCGTATAATTTGACTATAACCTAATACGGATAAGATAGATATTGTAAAAGATTTAAAGAAAGGAACTTTATAGGTTCTTTATAGAAAGTACTCTTTTAAGTTATTTGCTGGTGACAATAATTTAAATCTATAGTCGCCAAAACTTAGCTGTTAAGGACTTCAACTAACCCCCGTTAGTTATAATAATAACTTTAATTTAGAAATCAGATGAAGAATCACTCTCTTCAATAGTATTTACCTATTTACCTATTTACATATACCGATTGACGAAAACTACGATTTATACATCACACATCCATCTTATAATTTTATATAGCGCAAAAACATGACTGACAAAACACAGTGATGAGACAGCACTGAAACTATTCGAGAGTACAGTTTTTCCTAGAATCCTCTATATCTAATCCTCTATGTTAACTCTACAAGTTAAATAAAACACAAGTTATAAGATTTTAATCCCAATTTTAAGCGAACAATAACTGGACTTGATGTAGGAGATTGGAGAAAGCATCTGAAGCAGAAGCGCATAAAGTGGAGTGTTTAGAAGTATATAGTGTTAGTAAGTCCAGCAGCTTTGCTTTCATGATCATGTTGTGCAGATGGAAGGGAATACTTCAACAAAACAAGTGGAAAAAAGAAGAGTTTGCGTAAAATCTTATCTTAGATAGAGTAATGAAATTAAGCAAGAGAGAATTGTTTGAAATTGTTATTATTTGTATTTAATGGGCTTGAACATAAATTGTCGTGACTCTGTATCCATTGATGAACTTTTTCATCTACTTTAAAGAAAATATTTCTTTTACTACGGTTGTATCCACCGTATCTATCTTTCTAATACAGGTTCTTAACCTTTATATCATCTTATAAATCTGTTTACTTAATTGAATTTACAATAAAAATATAGTAAACTTCTTCACTTCACTCCCGCAAGCGGTAATTATCACATATAATTCAAATATAAGTATATATATTTAGATAGATATTCAGTTTCTACTGAATGACGTAGTAATGACGTATAGTTCCCGCAAGCTGCACAGATTTGAGTTTTAACGACATATAGCGATTTAAGTACAATGTGCTAGTCAACAATAATAAAAAGGAAATAATCAGTTTATAAAAAAGTACTAAGTAGGTAGGTGGGTGAAGTTTAAGGTGAATTGGATTCTCCTTAATTAACAAAAAAAGCAATTCATTTCAAATTTCCCTTAAATTGTTGATATAAAATTGGACTTATGACAAGCACTCAAACGCTTTAATAAAATACTCACAAGGGACGGTACGCAATTCTTGGATCAGTCATCGAATAATCACGAAGCTTTTGAGGAATACATAAATTAGACAGAGTGAAGGGTGGGACTCTGCAGAAACTTCCTAGCTATGAAACAGTAAAAGATACACTAACTCAAAAAAGACTCAACGTGATATAATTATTATGAATAACATAATCAATAGCAATGATGGAAATATTGCTGAGTGAATTAATAAATGGAATACTCAAAACCTCAAGCCTGGGTCTGGATAATCTTAGATAGATACAACAGCTGTTGTAGTGTCTCCACCTTAAACGCTGGTAGACATGTACTCCTAAATTTTTGAAAAAACAATCCCAGCCTTGCTTCAAGCCATCCGATAGTTCAATGTTTCGTTAGAAGCGGTATTATCTAAGATACTTCTGAATAAACCCTATTTTACAGGATTACAAACTCGAATAAGAATTATAAAAAATTTCTACGAAAAAACTTTCTGTAAATAATTTCAATATTTGATTAAATAAATAAAATATATTAAATTATGGAACCAAAAGTTATTTTCATAGGTTTTTACTGTTATGAAACTTCCTGCAACCTTTTATTTAATAACAGATAAGTTATGACTTTTAATACCATTGAAAATTACTACAACGAATGAAAAAATAATATAAAAATAACTTGATAATAAGAATATTCTTCTTGATTCTTTCCTTTTCCCCTTTTTAATACTATTCTTCATATTGTACTAATGCAGTAGCAATTATAGTGGACAATAAAAATACCAAAACAGAATTTCACACCCACAAAAATAATCAACTCCTCTCTACATAAATACTTCTCTTACTACAATCTCCTTTAACACTCATAAAATATGAACCTGAAGGAATGAATTAGTTAATTTATCACATCTTGCATTTTCTTTTGTTAAAAGGATCATCATAACTTTTTAGCTCTTCGGGTCACAAAATAAATTAACCCGACATTTTGTTGCAGTAAATAATTTGGTCATTAAAATATTGCTGATTTTGTTGTATTTATTGTTGTTGTTGTTGGGAATTAATGTGTTGAAATATGTTTCAATGTTTCAGTAGTTGTGAAGTGCCAGAGGCGAGAAGGACTAATAACTAACTCGAATATTAAAATATTTTAATTGCGTACGATGAAGGCAATTTATTTTAGTCACGTTCATCCAGTATTTGATGATTTGAAGTTCGTTAATTGCGTTTTTTTATTGCATACTTTCAGGTACACGCGTAAGTCATTCTTCAAAACGAATTAAGAAGAATTAGGTAGAATCTACGTTTTAAGGAAATGAAATGTCTTTGACTAGTTTATAGTGTATCGTTATGTATGATGAGTTGGAAAGTCATAAAAATTCAAGTAATCGTTTACACCTCCTCAACCTATTTTTTACCGAGCTGCTTCACCCTCTCATCCACCTGCTTCCGCCACTCCTGTATTATTATTAGTCTTTAGTCTTATTATTATTAGTCTTTCAGCAATACTTTAAAATTTCTATCTTATAGAAAGAATTCATTCTATTCTCTTCTTCCGTTTTCTTCTCTACTTCTTCTTCTCCTTTTGACATTCGAATATTTTTAATTTCAGTACAAGTTTTTGTGAATTGGAAAATTTCCATATGTTAATATATATATTCTCTCTGTTAATATTAAATATTACACACGATTACACTGTGTCTATATTTAACTGTGTTATGTTTTTGTTAATATTTTTTTAAATTTTTTTCAATGAACCTTATGCTATAGATAAAGAATCTTTTTAAAACATTCTTAAGATTCTTGAATAAACTTTAACTAGCAATTTGTTAGCATTACCTATGACATATAATATTAGTTAGCGCATATTACCCTTAGAACTTCTATCATTTAATGTCTAACATATGCACATTGAAATGAACTTTTTTACTTAACGAAAAAAGAGAATACCGCAATATAAATTGCAAGTTGAACCGAAAACTGAAATTTTTTATTATAAATAAATTTTTGAAAATACTCGCAGAAAACCCGAAAATTCGAACCATTTATTAGAGCTTTTCACTTAACTTCCGCTATAAAGAAAAAAAAAACGGGCAGGCGCACATTTCAGTGCATGGTTTTATTTCCGTTTCTGGTGTTTGTAGGTTTTATATTTATGCATTGAGCATTTAAGGTGCCCTATGAAAAGTACAAACAAAACCGTGGCTTCATTTAGGACTTTAGGACACACATGTAATGTATTTAATATCAAGAGTATTCAAGCAATAGTCACAGGAAAAACAAACGCATCAAGTTATATTGATAGAACACATATGGACACAAATATCACTTAGGCACAATTTTTTCGTATTCTAATATTCTTAAAGTTGTCCAGAGGATATCAGTCATACTAACTATTCTTTCCAATGTAGCTTTTTGCACTATAATTATTAAGAAATATGAGCTTTCAGATGAATATAAAAAGGTCTGAGAAGTCCACTTTTATTATGTCTATCAAGCCAGTGCAAAAACAGTTTCTTAGACATTGAAGTCGCTTTATCTGCAGTCCCAAAGAAAGATATTTTTAAATTGTTTGGTCTCCCAGATTAATAAAAAGACATCCCACATAAAAAGACATGAAGAAATTGTCTTTTAAACTTTAGAATTCCTTCGTCTGGAGTTTTAATCAGAGTTATTATAAAACCATTGGGCCTCTCAGATGAAGATAAGAAGATCTAATAAGTGCACTTTAATTTTCTTTAACAAGTTGTAGTCCCAACGATAGACATTATTAAATCATTTAGTCTTCCAGAAAAATATTTAGAAATAGCATATTATATATAACTCAACCTGGTTATTGAAGAAGCTGCCTTTTAGACTTGGAGCCACTTAGTCTCTTAAATGAAGATAAAAAGATCTGATAAGTGTATATTAATTTTTGTTGTTGTAGAATTTGAATCACTTCATTTTTATTCACAAAAAGATACTTTATTAAATCAATTTGACTTTCAGATGAATATAAAGAGATCTTTTATACATATTTTCATTATTTCTGGAGGGGTTATTGAAGAAACTGTCTTTTGGATTTTGGAGTTGCTTCATATGTAGTCTCAAGCAAAGAGTTTATTAAACCTTCCAGATGAATATAAAGAAATTTTATAACTTTACTTTCATTCTCTGTACAAGTCGGTTAGCCTGTAATCCCGGATAGAAACATGGAATATGATTAATAGACTTTACTTGCTCTACATCAAGGCTATTTATGCACAGTCCACTTTTGATGATGAGCCAACTATGAAACATGCAATAACACAGGCCCCCATTAGTACTGCAGTACGTACACAAATTGTAGCTTTGCTGAAGGTCCAGAAGATCTTCCGTTTTTCATTTGACAAATCTAGATTAGATACGTTTCTATGATCTGGATTAGATAGTGGATTAATAGGCAGTGAGAATGCTACGTTTCTATAGTCCATCTAATATTACAAAGTTAGTGTGGCTAACAGTTTTCTAATCTATAAGTTATTTACCTTTGCAAAGATTAATTCATTTATGATTCTTAACTATTCTCACATTAAAAATTGTATTGAAGTATCGGTCTTATAGCATCCACTGTGCAATCACTTCTATCTTTCTCATCTGATTTATTTTCTCCAATTAGCTTATTTTCAGTAATCCTATAAAGAGAAACCTTGTGATGCGCAATGTTCTTTATCGGAGATCGACATTTCAATATTTTACTGATTTGAGTATTCCATATCCATATGCTTCCTCACAGCCTACAAAGATGACATATTCAAGGATCGAAAGATACCAACCTCTACTAACAAATGCTTTAACCTAATAAAATAACTCAATTTCATTTCAAAAACTTTTCTCTAGTTGTCTGGAGAAGTTTTGCAATTGCAAACAAACAGATATTGTATTTTTTACAATAGCATATGTAGATATAAAAATGTTTATTGGTCCTTTTAGTTGTAGTTGAGCTCATGTATTGTTGTCTTCATTATTGTTATTTTGTTATTCCGCATCTACAATTTTGTTGCTAACGTAACGTTACTTCTTGTATCTTTTCATTTCTGTTTTATGCCTTCAACTGTTTTGGACATGAATGGTGCTAATGGAAAAACCAATCCACCATGAATTAATGGCTCATAAAAGAAAAACAAACAAAATATGTGCAAAAAACGATGTCGAAGAGAAATGAGCGTAAAGTGCAATAAAAATGTGAGGAAGCAGCAAATAAGCAAATATTACGAAACAAGAAAAAAAGAAAACAAAAAGCAGGATTTTAACATCTATAAATTGTTACAAAGGAGTTACTGAATCAGCGAGGATGTGACTCGTAGTGTAGTTTCAGTTTAAGCTGAAACTAATTTTTACTTGAAATATGGTTTTATGAAGTCCACAAAGTGAAACCCAAAGAAACGAAAAGGATATAATGTAAACAAGTAAGGAGGAATGCATGGGAAACAAGATAAAAAGAATATGAACGAAGCTTTCAATTAAACATTACTCATACGCTATGAGGGACGTTAGATATTTTACGTTTTATATTTTCTAATAATTTATTTTAATTTCTACTTGGTAATTTTAAATTATTTCAAAAACTATTTAGGTTTTCTTAGATAAAAAATAACTAAATGAAATAAGAATAAAAAACTTTACACTTTGCTTTGTTTAAAAATTCATTCACCTTTTGTGAGGCGCAACAATGTTAAGTGTTTTTGGCCATTTCCATTTGTAAGACTCGCACTACTTAAGACCAGCAAACACAAAAGTATCTAATGCAAGTTATAGGCAACAAAGGTTGTGCCTGCGAGAATCCTGGCGAGGCAAGGTAAGGAAAACGTAGAAAAGAAAAGAATTCTGTTAAGACAAAGGTGCGCTGGTGTATTACAATATTTATTGTGTAAGGCTGCTACAGGATCAACGCGAACATTACTGGTTGGGGAACTTTTATTATTATTGCTCGTGCCACATGCCCCATGGTACGTTTTAGTGAGAAATTCACTTTAATGCGTTGGTAAAAATAATGAAATTTTTAAAATACAAAAGTACAGAAATAGCAACAAAAGAAAAAAATTTAAAAATAAAACAGGAAAAAACACAAGTAACAATATAAGATTCATAAAAGAAGTCTACGAACTGTGGGTGTTGTTTTGCTGGTATATTTATAATATCAACATATTTCTTTGAGTTATAATTTTATTTTACCTTAAAATTTTTCTTTCATTTATTTTTTTGCTCTTTTAATTTTTAATGTGCGATTTACTACATTATTTCTTGCTTAGAC
>NC_051847.1:175483048-175580911 GCF_002237135.1 Teleopsis dalmanni
TATTTTCAAAAATTTATTTATAATAAAAATTTCAGTTTTCGGTTCAACTTGCAATTTATATTGCGGTATTCTCTTTTTTCGTTAAGTAAAAAAGTTTATTTCAATGTGCATATGTTAGACATTAAATGATAGAAGTTCCAAGAGTAATATGCGCTAACTAATATTATATGTCATAGGTAATGCTAACAAATTGCTAGTTAAAGTTTATTCAAGAATCTTAAGAATGTTTTAAAAAGATTCTTTGTCTAGAGCATAAGGTTCAATGAAAAAAAAATTAAAAAAAATATTAACAAAAACATAACACAGTTAAATATAGACACAGTGTAATCGTGTGTAATATTTTATATTAACACAGAGTATATAATATATATACATATGGAAATTTTGCAATTCACAAAAACTTGTACTGAAATTAAAAATATTCGAATGCCAAAAGGAGAAGAAGAAGTAGAGAAGAAAACGGAAGAAGAGGATAGAGTGAATTCTTTCTATAATATAGAAATTTTAAAGTATTGCTGAAATTTTAATAAGACTAATAATAATACATGAGTGGCGGAAGCAGGGGGAAGAGAGGGTGAAGCAGCTCGGTAAAAATTAGGTTGAGGAGGTGTAAACGATTACTTGAATTTTTATGACTTTCCAACTCATCATACATAATGATACACTATAAACTAGTCAAAGACATTTCATTTCCTTAAAACGTAGATTCTACCTAATTCTTCTTAATTCGTTTTGAAGAATGACTTACGCGTGTACCTGAAAGTATGCAATAAAAAAACGCAATTAACGAACTTCAAATCATCAAATACTGGATGAACGTGACTAAAATAAATTGCCTTCATCGTACGCAATTAAAATATTTTAATATTCGAGTTATTTGTTAGTCCTACTCGTCTCTGGCACTACACAACTACTGAAACATTGAAACATATTTCAACACATTAATTCCCAACAACAACAACAATAAATACAACAAAATCAGCAATATTTTAATGACCAAATTATTTACTGCAACAAAATGTCGGGTTAATTTATTTTGTGACCCGAAGAGCTAAAAAGTTATGATGATCCTTTTAACAAAAGAAAATGCAAGATGTGATAAATTAACTAATTCATTCCTTCAGGTTCATATTTTATGAGTGTTAAAGGAGATTGTAGTGAGAGAAGTATTTATGTAGAGAGGAGTTGATTATTTTTGTGGGTGTGAAATTCTGTTTTGGTATTTTTATTGTCCACTATAATTGCTACTGCATTAGTACAATATGAAGAATAGTATTAAAAAGGGGAAAAGGAAAGAATCAAGAAGAATATTCTTATTATCAAGTTATTTTTATATTATTTTTTCATTCGTTGCAGTAATTTTCAATGGTATTAAAAGTCATAACTTATCTGTTATTAAATAAAAGGTTGCAGGAAGTTTCATAACAGTAAAAACCCATGAAAATAACTTTTGGTTCCATAATTTAATATATTTTATCTATTTAATCAAATATTGAAATTATTTACACAAAGTTTTTTCGTAGAAATTTTTTATAATTCTTATTCGAATTTATAATCTTGTAAAAGAGAGTTTATTCAGAAGTATCCTAGATAATACCGCTTCTAACGGAACATTGAACTATCGGATGGCTTGAAGCAAGGCTGGGATTGTTTTTTCAAAAATCTAGTAGTACATGTCTACCAGCGCTTAACGTGGAGGATTATCCAGACCCAGGCTTGAGTTTTTGAGTATTCCATTTATTAATTCACTCAGCAATATTCCCATCATTGCTATTGATCATGTTATTCATAATAATTTAATTCATGTTGAGTCTTTTTTGAGTGCATCTGGGCACTTTTACTCTTTGATAGCTAGGGAGTTTCTGCAGAGTCCCACCTTTCTCTCTGACTAATTTATGTTTTTCTCAAAAGCTTCGTGATTATTCGATGACTGATCCAAGAATTGCGTACCGTCCCTTGTGAGTATTTTATTAAAGCGTTTGAGTGCTTGTCATAAGTCCAATTTTATATCAACAATTTAAGAGAAATTTGAAATGAATGACTTTTTTAGTTAACTGACGAGAATCCGATTCACCTTAAACTTCACTTAAACTAGTACTTTTTTATAAACTGATTATTTCCTTTTTATTACTGCTGACTAGCACATTGTACTTAAATCGCTATATGTCGTTAAAACTCAAATCTGTGTACGGGAACAATATGTCACATGTGCAACAGTAGAAGCTGGATATATATCTTAGTATATATACTTATATTTGAATTATATGTGATAATTACCGCTTGCGGGAGTGAAGTGAAGAAGTTTACTATATTTTTATTGTAAATTCAATTTAGTAAACAGATTTATAAGATGATATAAAGGTCAAGAACCTGTCTTAGAAATATTTTCTTTAAAGTAGATGAAATAGTTCACCAATGGATACAGAGTCACGACAATTTATGTTCAAGCCCCTTAAATGCAAATAATAACAATTCCAAACAATTCTCTCTTGCTTAATTTCATTACTCTATTTAAGATAAGATTTTACCCAAATTCTTCTTTTTTCAACTTTTTTGTGAAAGTATTCCCTTCCATCTGCACAACATGATCATGAAATCAAAGCTGCTGGACTTACTAATACTAAATACTTCAAAACACTCCATTTTATGCGCTTCCGCTTCAGATGCTTTCTCCAATCTCCTACATAAAGTCCAGTTAGTGTTCGCTTAACTCTATGTCTTTACCGGAGATAAGGCTTTGCTAAAGGTCTTTCTAATTCTTTTGTCGCTACTAACACGTGTTTTGTTAAAGTATCGGTTTTCAACTTCTCATTATGTTCAAGACAACATACACTGCTGGATTTTAATATGCTTATATATATGTGGTATGATATGTTTATATAGTATAGGCATACTTAATGTCAAAATTGGGATTAAAATCTTAGAACTTGTGTTTTATATTTGGCGTGATAGCCCTTGTTAACTTGTAGAGTACCAAGAATTCTAAAAAAAACTGTACTCTCGAATAGTTTCAGTGCTGTCTCATCACTGTGTTTTATCAGTCATGTTTTTGCGCTATATAAAATTATAAGATGGATGAGTGATGTATAAATCGTAGTTTTCGTCAATCGGTATAGGTAAATAGGTAAATACTATTGAAGAGAGTGATTCTTCATCTGATTTCTAAATTAAAGTTATTATTGTAACTAAAGGGGGTTAGTTGAAGTCCTTAACAGCTAAGTTTTGGCGACTATAGATTTAAATTGTTGTCACCAGCAATTAACTTAAAAGGGTACTTTCTATAAAGAACCTATAAAGTTCCTTTCTTTAAATCTTTTACAATATCTATCTTATCCGTATTAGGTTATAGTCAAATTATGTGAGTTATACCAGGTTATTGTTATAGTTTATCTTTCTTTAGTGCGCCTACTGCAATATCATAACCTTTAAATAGCAAATTAAGCTTAAAATATTATTGTTATATATTTACTAAATTGATGATTCTATCTTCTAGCAGATAAAAGTAACTCAGAGTGCTGAATAATATAATTTTAAGTATTTCTATTATATTTTTTTTTGTTCTACTCTCAAATTAAGAATTTCTAAGCTATCTAAAATACTGTTCCTGACTTTCTTGTGTTTGAAGAGAAAATGAAGATTTTACAAACTTAAGCGCAATTCTTTTATTCCTTTTGTACTTCCGGAAACTCATTTTGGCAAGGTTGTCATATAATTAATTTCTCGCCTTTCAAACATTTTAACGGAAAAATCCAACACAAACGCAGGCAATTACCTTCGAGCGCACTTCAAACTGTCAATCACAGGCAACGCGTTTCGGGCTCAAAGCGCCTAATTAACATAATTTTTTGGCATATCAGAAACTTTGCATTCGCTCGCGAGGAATTCAATGGGGGCCAATAATAATGACCCCCAGTTCTAATTTATATTTTTTTTCTTTTTGGAATGCTAACAAGTGATGTGTTTGTTGTTGTATTTCTTGTTGTAATTATTGTCGTCATTTGTGTGTAATTATGACTTGATTAACACGACAATTAACTCATTTCGAAGCTCATTAAAAACTTTTCAGCAACGAATTTACGTTAGCAGAAAAAGCAATTCGAGTACACAAAGGACATAGAATTGTTTGATAAGAAATAAGAATTTTTTCCGTTCTTTGTTGGTTTTCTTAAAACTTTTTCACTTCATAAAAACTTAAAAGCAATTTCTGCAGATTTTTTTGAGAAATTTTGGTTCGGGCAGCGGACAAGAGGCAACAAGTGCAGCGCTTTGAACTGCAAAATTTTACTACTGACTTTGCAATAAATTTCGCTGCTGCCTCATGTTTTTCTGTGGCGCATTTAATATGCGCATGGGACTTTTTAATAACCCAACTGGAGCAGAAATATTGCCCGAACACCTGTTGATGCACTCGCAGAACTATTAAAATCCAACTCAATCTAATTTGCTCTATTTTCTTCTCTGCGCTACTTCCAGCTTTCCGCGCCCCTCTACCTAACCTATATGGCTTGTACGTCCTCACTCTATGCCGTCTTATTAGTCTCAGTTAAGACATTAATTTTGATTGTTTTTTTTTGTCTTACTTCGTTGCCAGTTTCCTTTTTCTTTCTTTTTCTTTTTATGTCCTGCTTTACTTTATTAACCGCAACTCGCAATTTCCATTCATTTTGCGTCTCATTTTGTTTGCTCAAGAAAGCAGCTGCACTCATTTACCAACAAAATACTTTCGCATGCACGCATACACACACACACACATACACACCAGTTGTTTTTTGTTGTTTTTGTTATTGCTCGTATTTTGCTCCTTTCGACACTTGCCTTGCCTCGTGTTAAGTCGGTAGCACTTCCTGCTTAAGTTTTTATTGCACAAACTTTAAATTTGCTTACGGCGCTTCTTGGTGTTTCGGAGCTCGTGTGCAATTTGTGGCAATTAAATGAGTCAGCATTGCTGGCTCTCTGCCGTTCTACAGCTCCATCACTTCATCTCTCCGCCACTTCTTTAGTCTGTAACTTAGCAGTGAATCCGAGGAATTCACCTGCACTGAGCCATAAAATATTAGTGCGAAATAAATCCTTTTAACTTGCATAGTCTTCATTTTTGTGGCATTCGGCGTGTGAAGTCCTGTCGGCAATAGCTGGCAATAGTTGGCAATGAAGTAAAAGTACAGCAAGGAATTATGTTCCCAAACATAATTTGCGTCAATAATTAGGAACATTAATTTTTCACTCATAATTTGTGCATTTACTGGCAGAAGTTACTGAAAGGCAAAGGAATTAAGCGTTGGAACTCATAATTATGAGTTGGCAGGGATACTCAAATATTAGATATAAAATTTTAAAGTAAAACACAGAACTTACAGAAATATTATGTTTTATAGAAAATGAATTAAATATATATTAAGGAGATTATTAAATAAATTTAATATAAACTACTTTGAAACGTTGATCTCCATGTCTAACATTAGCACTACACCTATTCAAATAATATACTAGGTAATACCTATAAAAAGTACCGGTTTTTTTCTTACTGTTGTGTATTGAGTCATTGTATTTAAAGACTAACTTTAATCAAATTCAAATTCTTAAGACTACCTTGCAATTTATATTAAAGCACAAGAGAGTGAAAGCTTCTGTATATACTTAACACTTGCATTAGACGTAATTTTTTCTTTCAGAGTAGCAAAAAATAATCGCAACTTACAAAAGAAAACATGTGAAGCAACAACAATGCTTTTAAAATCTTCAGAGTTAGGTTTTATGCGCAAAAATGTTCACGTCTGAAATTTAAGTGCAGCCAAATTCAAAAATCATATCAGCATTTCATTAATTATTAAATTCAAATTCATAAATAAATAAATTAATTTAAAAATATAAGGTAAAAATGCTAATCGTTGCGTTTTTAATATTAATTTTGTTTTATTTTCTTTAAATTAATTAATTTTTAGTGTTTATAATTTTTATATATTTTATAAAAATACACAACAAAAAACATATGTCAAAAATAGAAATTTAACTTTCTATATAAGCGTCAAGGGATAATTTTATTTTATTAATAATGTCTGTATTCAAAATAGTCAACTAATTTTGTTCATTTGATAAATGTACCTATCAAGATGCGTTAATAAGTTTTCTTCAATTAGTTTAAAAAGTAGAGAAATTTATAAAAATTTAATTCAATATCCCTTCCATGGCAAATCTTTTGAGTTATCAATTATCATAATATCTTTTTTCAGTTCGTGTAAAATTCTGAGTATCCACCATTATAACAGATTGGTTCAAAAGTTTAGCCTCAGCAACCTCATCATATCCTAAGGCAAAGTAACAGACAATATTCACAAGAGGTTAACTTTTATGTGAATGAGCAATTTAGAAAGCCTCCTATCTTGAAGGCACACTCTTACTATTCATTATATTCTCAATAAATGTCCAGTCCAGTCAAGGCGTAGTGAGGGGTTTTGAAGAAACCTCGCAGTTAATAGAAAGTAAAAGTATTCAAGTGCACTTACTCAACTAGCTTCAATATAATAACATATTAATACAGTTGAACTTTCATAACTCGAAATACTTTTTTGCGCAGAAAAGATTTGACTTATGGAGACTTCGAGTTAAAGAATATATTTTGTAATTGTATGTAATTTGCTCTCCAAAACCTTTTGCACTCTGTTTAGTTTGAGTTATAGATAATTCGAGTTATAGAAGTTCGAATTATGGAAATTTGACTGTTTATTATGTTATGTTGTTGTCGTTGGACACTAAGGCTATACAATTCAACAGTACTCATTTTTTACCTATATCTATTTTATCTAGTATTCACAGTTCTTTGTGTAATCGATGTATAATTTGCTAATAAAACTGGCCGCTAGATGACGTTTATAGTTCTTATAAGTGTGCACAACTTTGCAACTTTAAGTTCCTGCATCTAAAACACTAGATATATCAAAATTTCCCAAAATCCATTGTTAAATAGACTTGCCAAAGAACCAAAACCTTCCCAAAGTTTTCAAAAGATAATTTTTTCAAAGTTAGATCACAAGTAAGAGTTGTAATAATATCAGCTTCTTAGATTCCGTGTTTTAAGTATTTTATGAAAATAAAAAAATTTTAAAATAAAATTATAAAATTTTTAAATAATTTTTTTTAATAATAAAGAAAGAAAATAATTAATTTATAAAAAACAAAATTTAGGAGTAATTCCAAATTCGTTCAAAGGAATCAAAGTAGTAATTATTTCTCATAGTTGAGAAAGACTTTGTTTTTTTGGCGTTCATCCACTGAGAGGTATTCCTTTCTTAAATGTCTTTTCAATATCTATAACTCGTCCTCTACATTGGATAGACTTTGTCTACGAACACGGTTGCCACTTGAAAATTTTTTCCTGTACCAAAATTGGTTTAAAAAGGTACCATTTCTGTAAAAAAAGGTCCAAAATTCTTATTTTTTCGTTCTGTGTTTTTCATAGTATTATAGATGAACAAAATATAAAATAGTGCAAAGTTGCATTTATAAAAAAAATTAATTGGAAATATCCACAATAAAGTTGTGTCGTCAAAAATGTACCATTTTTTGAACATGAGTACCAAACGAAAAAAAAGTACCAATTTTGGTACTAAAGTACCGTAAGTGGCAACCGTGTCTACGAACAAAAATTTGTTTGTGTAAGTAAAAAAAATTAAAGCGTATGGAAAAATCTAGTGAAGAGGTTGAATAATTTAGAAATTAGAGACGATGTAAATTTAAATAATATGACTAAGTTGTTTCCTGGTTCGAAATAGGTTCTTTCAAAACAAAACTAGCATTCCCTCTAGATTGTGGTATTCCAAAGCGACAAAATGAAAGTAGACGCTTCTTGTTGTTAGAGAGGCTGCCAATGGTATCTCTCATCCTATTATCTATATGTTTGTACAATAAACTACACATTTAACAGCATTTAAAACCAACTGGATATCATCGTTCTCTTAAGAAATTGTTCTTCAAGCATCTAAACTCGTTTGTCCAATAACAAAAGCTAATATAGGAAATATTACTTAATACCTCTCCATTTACATACGACATTTCATTTTTTTTTAATTTATTATTTATATTTACTTTATTTTAATTTAATATTTATTATTTTATTTTGTATTCTAAATAATCAAATTTTATTAACAATAATTTTTGTTTATACTTTTGGTTTAGAGTTTTATTTCAATGAACAGTGCTGCCAGTTCTGGCCTTCGGGTTTGTGTCTCGAACTATAATAAATGTTTTGTATCGTACTCTATTCTACGCTAGATGGCATACTTCCAATTTTGTGCACTGTGTTCGAAGTACAAAAATTTTCATTATTAAAAATATTATTTTACAATTTTTTTTTAAATAAACTCAGAAATTAAATTTAGATTACATATTATATTATTTAACAATACTTCACTTCATATGAATTCAGAGCACATAATTAAATGCAGCAATATAACGGCAGTTTAATAATAATTATTTTGTATACGGTGAATGCTATTATTAATAATTGTTATATTAAATTCCTATTTAAAGGAGTATCAAATCATAGCGCATGAGAATTATTTTTAGAATATTTGGTGGTTTTTATATAAAAACTACCAAATTTTTTTTCGTAAAGTAATTCTCGTGTTCTGTGATTAATCGTACATATAAATTCACATAATGTTTTAGAATTAAATGAAATTTTAATTTAATATATGGAATTCTAAATCGTTTTCATCAAGTAATAATATTCATATTTTTTTTGATTTGTTTATACAAACAGTTATTACATAACATTTTATGATAGAATAATGAAATTTAAATGGACCTTGTATTTTCAATCGTAATTAAATTGTTGGATTCGAATCAAAGGATAATATCCACAGTTTTCTTTCTATAAATTTAAATCCAGAGTGTAGAAATAAATAGATTAATTTTGGTGCAAACGAATTATATCTCTAATATGGTTAAATCAGTTCGTCTTTTAGATTTGATTATAAGTTTGTATATATTATCTAGAACATAAAATGTTTCCTTTATTGTGTTAAATATATTAAAGCTATTTCAAATGTGTTCGTGCTATATGTGTAGAGCACTTTTAACACTTCTCGTATTATGGCTCCAAATGGTCAAAAAAACGGTATACAGTAGCCGCCTTTTAAACAGTAAGAGGATCTCTAGGGTGTTGACTTTTATCTATTAACTAAGCAAAACCGCAAAGTGCGATGACCTTATAATAGACACTAAGAAAGCCAAAATTATGAACAGTAGCTACGACTCTGAACAGAGATCAGCTTTGACACTAGACAACTGTAACCTTAAATGTATCGAACACTTTTTTTTACCTGGGGAGTATATAGTTACAAACAAGATGGTCGCGGACCATCAACTCGCAATTGGTATGCTGTGTAACGTATGGCCGTCAGCCCAGATCACATAAAAAACCAAGCTAAACTCTAAAGTAAAAGTCAGTATTGTATAATGGCTCTGAACCCTGGAAATTCTCAGTCAATTGATCAGAAAATCCAAGTCTTTATAAACAAGTGCTTGCGACGGATTTTTAAAATATGGGAACAGATAACAGATGTATGTATGTATGTGCCAGTACTGAAGGTAAATAACTTAAATGAAAGTGGATAGTGCATACTCCTCACAGAAATAAGATCTTTATTGCGAAATAAGCATTGTGGTGGAATCCGCAGGGATATCGCCCTACTGGTGCCCCGCCAAAACTTGGCGAAGATCTGTTAAAGGCGAACTAAGTGAGATGGGTTATTCGTGGAACACAATATGCAGAGAAGCAAACAATAGAATGAGATTCAGAAGAATTGTTGAGAGCCTATGCTCCACTGGGAGAAGAGAACTGCAATAAATAAGTAAGTAAATGATCAATAATAACAACAACAATAACACAATTCTATATTTTCTATTGTATGTATATATGTTACTTCAGATGGTACTGAAAACCTACTGTGATTGTGATACCACTGGGTTTGGGATTATAAAGTACAGCAATCTTAAGTAGCTTCATTGTTTATTAAATTTTTATTTTTGTTTTGTATACATTTATTTGTTATTGAATTAAACTTAATGGATTTTACTACGAATAATTTATAAAATCAATTTAAATAATTTGTCCAATGAAATCTGATAAACTTCATATTTGTGTGATAATTAATAGAAAGCAATCACAGTGGGCAACCAACTGGTCAGCTGTCCAACTCTGTGTGGGGCATTTCACTCACATCCCACTTGGATTGAAAATTTTTTACTTTTATTCTATACTCAATAATCAGAAGTTCTCCACAAGAACACGTCGGAAGTAAACTGCTAAGTCAATTAACAAGTTAAGTGCAACTACGCTGATAGACTTCCGATTTCTTCAAATTAACTGAAAGATGCTTTCGTACTTGAAGTATAAATACCAAACGAAATCAGCGGATTGGCAACAGTTTCTGAAACCTGCTCAACACAACAGCACAGACGGTGTTATCTGCAATTGCTCAACAAGTACTCGCAAATATCCAAAAACGGCACCGGCTGACTAACATACACTCGAAAGTCATCAGATACAACAGCAGCAGCAGATAATCTTTCAATCAGAACCAAGTAAGTGGCAGAAAACATTAAGCAAAACTTTTAAGAACAAATACACGTGCCAACTCCCACTAAAAAATTTCGTTAAAAAAATTTTATCAAAAATTATTTCAAATACTCAAAGCGGTGACGATATGAAACGATGACGTAGAGTTGTGATTTTTTGTCTATCTCTAAAAAATGATGTCTGTGAAGTTTTTATAAAATATAATAAAAAAAAGAATCATTGAAAACCGGCAAAATTACTTAAATCTGCTTCAGACTCGCAATGAGTACCGCTTAAGTGATTTGTGAGCATTGCCCGAAACCGCTTGAGGGTGTTAGCTAAAAATCTTGTTACTGTGAACATTTTAAGTAAGAAAAATTAATTATTGAATTTAGATAAAACAATTGATTAATTAAAGACATATAATAAAAATTTTAAAAATAAATACCTAAGTGAAAATTAAATGCATCTGCAATCCAAATCAAGAGTCACATCATATAAATATGTTGGTTGGCAATTATTAGACATTGCTTCTCTCCTTCGAGATAGTGAATATATGGTTTCAATTTTTCCAAGTAGATGTAAAAGCTAAATATTTCTTATTTATAATTTGCTTTTAATTAAAAATATATAGTTTTCGTCTGACATTCTTGAAACGTCTCTTAGTAATTAACTTTAATTTTAAACAATAGAGGTCGCAATACCATTCGGTTTTAGTTGGTTCCATTTTAAGAATTTCATTATTTTTAATTGCCATTTTTTATAAAAATATACTTTTACTTAAATACATAAAATCTTGAATGATTATTATTGTATGTCATGTATACTCCGAAAACGCAACGTATACTCCTTACAACAGCTATGTACTTTCTGTGACAATTCGATACGACTTAGGTCTTGTCGTAGTTAATCAAGGGTGTTATATACAGAGTTTTTGTAGGATGAAGGATAAAATGAAGTTACAATGAACTATATGCTATTATGTTAAAAAACAAAATCCAAATATTTCTGAAAAAAATGAGGATTTTAAAGCTACTTCATATAGTACTCGTATATATAGGTCTTCTTATATATCATAACTATTTCATATTATTCATATTTGTTCACAAAACCCTTTGAAGCTTTGTGAACAAAGTCCATTACTAAATCTACAGAAGAACTCTTAATCTGTTCTGGTGACAGAAATTCCATATGAAATAAGTTTCTTCTGTGCGTTGTTAAAGCTGGACAGTCACAAAGAATATGCATAGTAGTATCCTCATCTTCGAGTCATAATCTGCATTCCGCATTAGGAGATAATCGTAATTTATGAAGGTGATATTTCAGACTATAATGTCCTATAATGAAACTTATTATCAATCTTAAATTACCATTTGAGAATTTAAACATAAGTCTTTAGAGTTGTGTTCAAATGGGACTCGTTTCTTGGCAGATCTCGGCTTCATTCCATATAAAGCCGTACTTTGTAACTCATCTAGAATTGTTTACCACCACTATTTTTCGTTCAACTTCCTTGTCTTAGAACTTATGCTTCCCGCTTCAAAGCCAGAGTCGCTGGTGATGTTGTTATATAGACACTTTAAAGACCATTTCTTCATCCGTTCGCTGCAATACAACTGTTAAGATTTTACGAAAGATCTGAATATTCTAAGATTTGTTTCTATTCAGATTTGGGATTATAATCATATGCTGCAGAATCTCGCAAACATTGATCTAGCTCTTTTCAATCTGTTTTCGACATCTTCGTTTAAGCCATTTGTGCTATAAATAATATGATACTTACAAAATAGTAGAAGAACTATCCAAATAACAGGCGATTACTAATTCAGAGTTATGTATAAAGACAACATCTTGTATCTACAAGATAAAGGTTGTTGGTCTTCGATTTTTCTTTATTTAATTAAGGTCAACGCATATTCATAATTTGTTCAGATGGTTTATTATGATCTGCATGTCGTCACTGTGTGAGTTAGTAGGTACCTGCCGTCTGAAAAGTCCACAGTTTTTACTTTCCACTTGAAGTAAGAGGAAATTATTAAGGTCAATTGACATTACTAATTTGTTCAGGTGGTTTATTATGTGTTGCATGTCGAGGTCTGCAAAATCCACGACTTTTACTTTACCCTCAAAATAAGAAGGTACTGGTTACAGATATGAACTAACATAACATTAACTCAAGTTTCTTTGTATATGCGGTGTATTTGATATAATATCGTAAATAATAACATTTTACGAATTATATTTTTACTATCAATAATATTTAAAAGGACGCTCTTTATTCTTTTACGTACTATACTTTTACATACACATTAGACTGATATAACTTTTTTGCAATATCCTTCAGAAAGCAATGTTTAGAAAAGCATTACTAAGATACTTAGAATATATATGGCATCCATATTTATAATACTGTAAAAAAATAACAACATACTTAAGTTATTACAATCATAGCAGAAAGTTACTTAAAATGTTGGCTCATTTTATAAGCGTATGGAACTCGAAAGGTAAGAACCTGTAACTAAACATACGATTGTCTTCATGTGGCAATTCCGCAATTATCTAAGATTATCTAGAAGTAACTATCTAAATTCTTTAATTCATATTTCATATACATTACAACCAATACAAAGTAGATGTAAAGCACTTTCTTTGTCTTCTTCAAAGCTTCAGCAAGAATCGGGGAAGGAAATATTCAATATCCGAGCATAGTTTTATAACTGATAGTTAATCGTCTACATATCTATTACAAAAATGGTGTTTTTGCGGTACCTCTCAATGATATTGCTAAATTTATTATTTGTTCTTTATTCCATTAACTCCCATTGGAGCATAAGGCCTCAACAATTCCTCTGAACCATATCCTATTTGTAACTGCCGTATAGATGTCGTTCCATGAGTAGCGCGCTGATGTTAGTTCGGCAGTAATTGTTCTATGTTCAATAATGGTCGATGTGATCTTCTCAATATACTTATATCTTTCAGATTATTCAAAAGCGTTTTTTAAGCACTATATCTGTCTAGCTTTATACAATTGCTATATATATACTTAAAGAAAAGAAATGGTGAAAGTGGTCAATTGGCTTAGAGATGCGTAGCAATCGAATCGTTTGAACAAATTTTAAAAATTTTTAAGCTTGACTATTCATACAAAAATAATTCGGTATACATTTACATTTAAAGACTTCAATTTTTAAGGAGTTTTTGGGTAATATCTACTATGAGTAGTACTTTACAGAGAATTGTGGTCAAGTAAGTAAATAATTATTGCCTTCCTTTTTGAACTTTACAAATCAAGTTCTGGATTACATAAAATGAGTTCCGTTGACTGTGAAAGACATCTGGCTGAGATCAACGGCCTCATCATATAATTTATAGATTACATATGTTGAGGTCCGTTGACTGTGAAAGACATCTGGCAGAGATCGCATTCCAGTAATCAGGATGTAAAGATGTTAAAAGCTTCCGCTGATCACTTTCATATAATATTTTATATTA
This sequence comes from Teleopsis dalmanni, assembly GCF_002237135.1. Lineage (NCBI taxonomy): Eukaryota > Metazoa > Arthropoda > Insecta > Diptera > Diopsidae > Teleopsis > Teleopsis dalmanni. Next base: position 175,497,102 of record NC_051847.1, read on the forward strand.
AATATAAAATGTAAAATAAATCTAATAACATTTTAATTGATTCATATCATTTATAATAGCGTGCAATCTGCTTTAGAATATTATTTCAACGTTAAACCATGTTTTAAAAAATTTTTCTCTGCTAATTTCTGAGTGTATAAAGGAAATATTTTTTTTTGTTAAAATGATTGAAATTTTCAGAAAAGCACTTTTCAAATAATTTAATTGTTTTACTAAACCATTAATGTGCTCTCTTTTCCTTAAGTTGGAAGTGAAGTGGGGACCTTAACCCCAAATGTATTCTCTGTGAATTTCTTAGAAGTGATTTTAATGGGTTAAAATTTCACACAAAGCCTTTTAATGTTTTTCGGTCTACGATAAAACTAAGTATATAAATATATACTAAATATATAAATTTCTTTCCTATTTTATGATAGTTAAAATATTTCGAAATAACTTGTTTTATGTTGAAGCTATTTGAGCCAGTGCACTTGAGCACTTTTACTCTTTGTTAACTCGAGGTATCTTCAAAACTCCTCAATACGCCTTGACTGGATTATTATTAACCACTTCATTAAACTAAGCAATAATTGACCTCAGATCTGCTTACCTCCCCGAGGAGCCTGTAACCATTCTGAGATTCGATAACGCGGCGTTGGTAAGTCGTATATTTTACTTAGACTTCTTCACAGGTAAACTTAAACATTACTAAACTATATAAGTAATATATATCAAAATATAATTTTTTCATTGCATAACAAAGATCACAGTCCCTTAAAACGTATATAATAGAAAGCATAAGGTAAGACAGACCTTCGTCGACCCTAATTCCTAGGTCGCATTGTGTTGGCAACATTTTCTCACGCTTTATTTTGTTAATTTAGCAACATTCGAAATTTCGGCATAAATACATGAAAATTAAAATATTAATAAAAGACTTAGTAAAAAAAAAAAATTAATAATAATAATAATAAAAATAATAATATTGCATAAATTAAACAAAAGCGACAATAAAAAACTCCATTAAGTGGAAAAGTAAACAAAGTTGCCAAAAATAGCAACGCGTGCCAGACGCAGCATTTCAAGAAACCAGTCGCTGCGTCCGGTTATGTTTGGGTGAGTAAACACAAAAGTATTTCTGCAGCAAATGAACATTTTTTGTTAAACAAAAATAATACATAAAAAAAAATTTATTAATTTTATTAAATGATTATTTATTATAAATTAAATATTTACGAACAGCTGTTTGCAGCTATGCAAAAAAAAAAATAACAATTTCTGTAGTAGATTTCAGTAATAAATTTGCTTGGAATTATTTTAATATTTTATTTATTATTAAAAAAAAAAGTACTTAATTAATTAATAACAAAAATAAAATAAAAACAATACAGAAATAAAGCGAGAATCTGCGACATATTTTACCGGCATTTTACTCACTTCCTGCTCAGCCGCTGTACCGCCGTACCGCTGCGCCTGCCGACTTGTATCTTTTTTTGTTGCGCATGACAATATTTAATGAATTATTTAACTCGCAGTGGGGATTTTTTGAAGAAATTATTCCAACTCCAATGGAACTGCTTTTTCTACCTTTCTAGTAAAAGTTGTGCGTCTGGGTTTACTTTTAGGTTTAAGACGCAATTTCAATTTTAGAATTAATATGACTTCCTTTAATGAAAATGCTCAACTTGAAATTTAAATTTCCTTTAATTTCTTTCAAGTTAAAAATATAATTTTATTGATTGTCTTCCGTGATAATTGTACACTCTTTATTGTAGACAAGTTAGTCACTTTGCAACAAGTCAGTTATATACTTCACTTCAAGTACGAGCTATAAATATAATTGTTAAGATATTTTATTCAATAAGAAAATCAAATATTTCAAATCAAATGTATCTACAAATATTAGATTATATTAGATTTTAAACGATTTGAGAACTTGTTACCACGTCACTGCATCCCTTGGTGATAATTGTGGCAAACCCACTTTACTTCCATAGACGCCATTATGTCCTTTGAAGAGATGTTGCCTAATTCCATTATAAGTGTATAGATAGTTAATAAGTACCGAAGTCTGAGTCTGACAAGACTATCACAGTGACACAGAATGTGTTCTGCTGTTACCTCTTCTTCGTAACAAAGAAGAGGTTCTGCATCTATCGAACCTAGGTACTTTGATAGATGTTTTTGGATTCCACACTGTCCAGTGAGAAACCCTGTGACAAGTCTCAAGGCATTTCTGCACAGCAAAAGAAACTCTCTTGTTCTGGCTTTTGATAGATTCTACAGAGATGTGAAAATAAAATACACAATATGAGCGGTCCTTAGAGCGGTATATAGTGCATTTTAACGTATATATTATTTGTATATATATTCAGTTATATTTAAGCGTATAATCTCTATCTTTTCTTTTTTTTCTGCTTTCCTTCCCTTCTTCCCTGTCTGTCTTTGTACTGCATCATTGGCAATATAATCTATCTATCTTTAGCGTAGACTTCCATTAGTACAATTTAAATAGCTTATGAGAATTTATAGATACATCTATTGTTGGAACAGATTATGACTTACTGTAATTATATTCCTTGCATTAATCTTTCGATTTGTATATTACTTTGAACACTCAATTTATCATAAAAACTTCTTAAATTATAATTGATCGCCAGACTCAAGCATTGAGTAGTAATCTCTTGAAACAGCTTTGCTGGTGTCATTGACACAATACGCTTGACTGTAATTTTTGGTGTGATCAGGAGCGAAGCCCATCTAATATATTTTTACCGATTTTCAAGTCATATCATTTAGGTGGAAAATGCAGCATTAAATCGAAGAGTAATCGATTTCTAACATTATATCCTTCATGAGTGCATTTAAGGAACCAAAATAAAATGAACAGAACTCCCCGATTGCAAAACGTATCAGAAAAACGTATCTCTTTTAAACTTGCGATTCTACACTTAAAATGAAACAAGCTAAAGTTAAGTTAAAAAATGTATTAAATAAACTGAGAAATCATTTATGTATTATTACCAGATGTTTCTGAAATGATATTGTGGAAAGTTTTTATTTAATTAAAATATACTTTCTAATAATAACAAATACTTTTCTTTATTAATTTATTATCTATTGATTTGAAAACAAGACGAAACTAGTTCGAATAGCACGTGGGGCGCCAAATATATTAACATTAACTGGTTTAACATTTATTTATATTAGTTTAGTTTTAATCCCTGTTATTTGTTTTTATTAATAATATATTGTTATTTTATTAGAGAGATCAACAACATTAATACTATGCACTGTGTTGTAATTTATTTTCAATAAATAAGTTATAAATTGATCACGTAGTTATTGTAGATGGAGGGTTCCATAGCTTCAACCATTTACATATATGAACTTCAGATATCAAATAATTTTTTTTCTACTATAAAGATTATCAGCGGTTTATAATGAAATTTTTTACTTGATCTGATATTTGGATCTAATGTAGATTCTAAATTAAAATCAGGTAAACCAATATTTAAATTTATTTTCTCATAATTCTGGAATTATTACTCTAAGTTTTACTAAGTTTAATCTATATACAACTATAAAAGTAAAGTTGAGCACTAACTACGTGCATGAGCGGAGTAAAACAGCATATTTCATAACTGTTATTCTTATACTGATTTTTCATATTTACGCATTTATCAAAATAGTAACTAATATTATGATACGATTTAGATCACCGATTTGTTTGTATATAACATTAGCTATTAGCTATTTATTAAAATTGACAACACGTCGCAAAATTTATAGATCATAATCATTGGTATCAAAACAAGAAATATCTGAGCATGAAATGTAGTACCGATGTCCTAGAATTTGCTGGCGTATTTTGCTGAAATCAGATATTTTGAGCAATTCTGGCCCTTTATATCGATATAGTAAAATTTTCCAGGTAATAGACTTTAAAGTTACAAAGAGGACAACATAGGAATTTTATATATAAATTAGCAATTTTAAAGTGTGATACCTCAATTAAGCTAAGAAATAAGCACCCTCAATATAGTTAAAGGATTTATATAGAACAGTCGATTTTGCTTATTTCCATCATTAAAGTGCTACGAAGATGAAACTGTAAATCGGCTAAAAACCATAAACCCTCATTTAAAAGTAAAATTACCTAAAAAAAAATTAAAAAAGTCTTTTCAAACTATTATTTCCTACGACAAAAGGAAGTAATACTTAGAAATAAATTTTTAATCAAGGGATATGGAATTCCTGGTCGACTGTTCCGGATATATCCATTATATGTGGTTTATTATTAAAATATCTCAAATGCTGTAATGAATAAATGTAAAGTATCCATTGCAATACTATCAGACATTTCAACATTAATGAAAATAAATTAAAGACCATACATTGTAGAAGGACTTATTACTAAAACGGCACATTATCGGCTGTCGTGGAACCCTAAAAATAAAATTATATGTAATAAATTGAAGGTGTTCCCCGATACGTATAAACTGGATTATGAGCAAATGAATAAATTAATGAATGAATTTATTTATTGAACAGATTAACATAATTTACGTTGAAAAGCGTAGAGTATTGATATTTCTGGCTTCAAATGCGTAAAATCTGACACGCCTTCGAAACTAAAATATGCAGAATGAAATAAAACTTACTTAAAACTACTTTTCGTAGTTCTCTTAAACAGAAAGAGAATCAATATATAAATGTGTTTTTATGTTTATAACGAAGAATTATATAAATTAATAATATTTGAAGCTATAAAAACACGGAATAAAATTTATTAACAAATATTTAAGACTTCAACCATAAACTGTACGGTTTAAAATAATATGAAATTTTTCGAACAATTTATTTAAAATATTCACCAACTATTATTTATGACTAAATAAATTTAAATTTATACTAAAATAGCAAATAAAAAAATGTACTCAACTAAGTGCCTAATTATTACCATCGCTGTGATTGCCCTCTGCAGTCTATTTGAAGTCACACTGGCTCTTCCCTCCATTGGTCACTACAATAAACGCTTCGGTAAGTATCTCAAGCATTGCGAATTTAGTATTAAAACTGAAGTTGTGTCAATTGATTCCCGCTTCTTTCAGATTCCTTAGGTGGCATTGACTTCATACAGATTTGCCTCAACAATTGCGCGCAGTGTAAGAAAATGTTTGGTGACTATTTTCAGGGACAGACGTGCGCTGAGTCCTGCTTGAAATTCAAAGGCAAAGCCATTCCGGACTGTGAAGACATTGGTTCCATTGCACCATTCCTCAATGCACTTGACTAAATCGAAGAGCGACTGCTGGTGATGACTGCTCAATAAGCTGCGTATTGCTTTGATCTAGTATATTTTTATCCGATTCCGCAAACTATGACACATAGTCGTGAGCTTTGATTTAGTTTTATTTTTTGGGTCAATGCAACATTTGCTTGTGACTTATAAAAACTTATTGTCTTCTGTATTGAATGAACTTTGAACATTCATTGGTGAATTTTATTGTAATTTTTTATATTCATGCAAATTCACTGAAAGCCATTCATTTAAATATAGTATCTTGTAGTTACTCAGGCTTTATTTTTAGTTCGTAGTTATTTATTAACGAGCGCTCGTAACAATTTGAAGTTCCTATTGTAATCGTAATTTTATGTGTAAGTAAATTAAATAATTTATAAATAAATAAATGTTAGATAAAACATAAACTATTACATATTAATAAATTTTACTGTGCATATAATATATTTTCTGTGTTTGGCATTTATCTATCTTATTATCTAATAAAATTAAGATAGTTTAAAGAAGAAACTGAGTAATAGTTAAGAAAACGTGAAGGTTTAAGAGAATTTCTCATATAAACCGAACTTTCCTTATAATATTTATGTCTTCGTATTTCAATAAAAGATCAGCCTAAAGTAATTTTTTTTTTTGTAGAGAAAAGGATGTTTAAAAATGCCTAAAGCATCGTTACTATATCTTCACAATAATGGTATGCCCGATTTTCACGGACTAAAAAGAATTCCTATTGTTTCTACCCCGAAATCTTATCGGATATACTTCAATATAGGTTCCCTCTATTGGTTAGTCACTAACCCACATTAATAGAAATGAAAGAAAAGCGTTGCCATTATTCATCTTGTATGTTATTAGCACAGATCTGACTTTATGACCATTCAAAAACATTTAGTCAATCAAGGCTTATCTGAAAACGCATATAAGTACTGTATATGCATTTCTTTACATATTGTGATTATATCGGCAAACTTTACTATTGTAGCTCTATTGTTGCTACTGCATTTGTACATAAGAATAACAAACCACTTAAGTTCACTTTAATATTTCATATATTTAATTAAGTTTATTTATAAGCAATAGATACAAGGAATCGTTTGCCACAAATACAAACAGTTTTTCTGATATGTTATAGTTCCTTTATTTTCTTGTGGAGCACAGGACCTCAACGATGCATTTCCATATACGATTGTTTGCAATTACTTTTAATTCGTTCGATGATTCTTAATGCACAAGTTTCGGCATGTAGCGTTGTTCACCATGATGTATTTGGATGTCCTCTTTTTCTTTTATCTTAAAGATTTCAATCTAGTGCTTGATGATATATTTCGGTTTAATTCTTAAGAAGCAAATGGCCAATTCACAGTTTGTCGGTAATTTTTTATAAATTATCTAAAAGATGAACAAAATGCCTAAAAACCGAACGCCAATATTAACACCATGAAAGGATTAATTTGCCTTGAAAATTACTTGTTTTCTTAAAGAAAAACTGGAAAAACTTAACTAAATATAGAAATGATTAAAGTTAATATAAGGGAAAGGATATGAAGTTATTCCATAAAATAAAGAATAATATATCAAAAAGAGTTTGCTTTTAGCTTAGAACTAAATACCAGTAGACGGTAGAGGTGATCTTCCCAGAAGAAACTTTTATTTTATTATTTAGTAATTAGTTGTTAGAAATTTATTATTGTTATCATCTCTACTGAAGATGACCTCAAATGTGCATAACAATGATACTAATGGCACTAACTAGTAATACTAGTTATTATTCACTAATTAACACTTGACGGTAACTCTAGATATTCTTATAACATGGGTTCCGGACTACAAGGTACAGAATGCATTTTTTCATTTTCTAATTTTGTCAGGATTACGAGGGATATTAAAATACTTGAGATTCGGAATAGCGAAGAACTACTGTATACGTATATTGACTACGTATTATGATACGTAACTTTATAGTATGTATATATCATTTAGAAGTTTCTTTGGTAACTTATATAACTGTACATAGCTCGTGTCAATGGCTTTGTAGCCAATACCAAGTGGTTATAGGGACAGATGTCAAATTCTTTAGGGTATCTCAATGGACCTCATGGTCTAAGTGAGTCTTCGGACGGCCCCAGTAACCAATCTAACCTAACCTATATAACTGTAACCTAATAGCATAAATATGTCTATTCTAAAATTGATTTGTAACAATTAAAAACATGAATTTATTTATTTTATTTTACTTTATTAAAATAATTCAATTTATTACATATATTTCATCCTATTTATATAAAATTTTATGTAAAATTATTTATGAGTGTAATAAAGATGATTCACAATGCTTAAACAATAATTTTCTATTTAAAAATAATATTTACACAAATATAAAATTATTAGAAGGGAATGTTTATAGTATAAAAGTATGTAGCGATGACATAAACAAGATATTAACAATTAGTATAAGTAAAAAATTTAGATAGAATAAAAAATTTTTATGACTGAAATTAAATAAATAAAATATTTGAAAAATGCCATAGAGGTGCAAACTATTTTAAAATAGTAATATAGGTTAAAAATAGTAGTGTAGCAAAAAGTGACTTAGAAGTAAAAGATATACATTTCTGAAAGTGGTTAAGGATTTACAAAAATGCTTATAAGAGGTATATTGAAGAGGTTTCACTGTTCAAACTATTTCACTTCCTACACTTAAACTTTAGTATAAAAAAATGGCAAAAAATTAAATGTTAATTTTACAATGCGTATTTAAGTTAAGTAACACTTAAGTGTTAGATATTGGGAAGTATCCGAAGTATCGTTAAAGTTAAATCCACACTTCAATGTACATTGTAAAATTAGCTATAAATATATTAAATGTTTTATTTCTGTTGTATGTCTGTTATATGTTTATTTTAAAAAAAATATTTAATATAATAATTCCTTTGAATCGATATTATATTTTTTTTTTGCACAATGAATAAAACATTTAAATGATTATTATATATGTAAATTAGTAATATAATTTTATTACTATGAGCAATTCATGAGTAATGTCAATAAAAGTATCTGTATGAATAAAAAATATTTTTTTAAAGATTATGATATGAATGATTCGGCTTTCTGGATGTATTTTTTAAAAACTATTGTCTTCATTGACATTTTTTTTTCGAAAAGTGTAGCACATTATATAAATTTATTTGCTTAAATAAATTTATATTTAAAACTTTTATTAAATGCATATAAAATGAATAAAATTCACTTTACATAAATGCGTACAAATAAAATTTTAAATTATACAAAGTTCTTACTTAATGAAGATGTATTATGATATTTTATAAATATTCCATCTAATGAAAATTTTAGACTGGGTCACTGTGTGAAAAAAAAATTATATCTTAAAATAAAGTTAAGTGTAGGATTTTACGATGTTTTATGTTCGATTACATGAATGCAATTTGCAATTTCAGCCTAGAATTTTTTAATTTAAAATTTTGCTCTTACTTAATTCAAATAATAAAATCAAAAATAATTTTGACAACACTTAAAATTACAATAAAAAATTATAATTGTATTAGATTTTAAATATAAGATGATAATTGACCAAATATAGACTTCAAGGCAGGAGTAAAATTTTTATTTCTTTCTAAAGTTCAGTAAAGTGTCAGGTATTTCGTTGATATAATTCTAAAAAAGAAATTTACGTAATTTTATTAGTTATACATACATTATTTGAGGCTTAAAGGTACTTACATAAACTGGTGAGTCGATATCATGACCGGAATAATCAGCCCATTTCGTTAAGTCTATTGAAGGTATAATACCGCTTTTACATGGCACGCGGGGGTTACTGAAAATAATATTTGTTTAAAATTATTATTAAAATTATTTTTTTGTTAACTGTTACCAATTTATAAGTCATTAATAATACAGTAATAATTTTTACGAAATTAACTAAAATATAAGTACGTTTACACTAGCGCAATTTAGTCAATAATCTTGCAAGTATGATTTTTCATACAAAAATTATAAAGGCATGTCAATATAGTGTATATGTTCAAAATCTATAATCTGATACCAGGTCAGCTTATTAAGGCCGGTGATGAGCATAATTTACTACACAAAGAGCTTTCACAAAAATGTGCTCATTATAAATAAATCAACAGAATTAAATGGAAAAATGTTGAATGCAACCATTGCAAATAAATTTCCCCAAGGGAAATTACCAAAATTTAAAATATTTGTTATGTATTTTTTGTGCAAAATGTGAACACATAAGCTAAATCTCATGCATAAGTCAGCTTATGCCAATGGAAACGACCAAATTTTAAATTCATTAACATAACAAAGTTATTATGTGGAAATTATGTGGAAACATGATATAAGGATTTTAGATTTTAGATTTACCATAATTTTTAATTTTTAATTTCACTTTACTCACATTTCATGATCTGGCAACACCATTGGGTAAATTTGCACGGTGTCAATTAAATCTGTGTTATCACATATCAAGCGTGAAAGTTTTGCTTTACGCAATTCTTGCAATTGTTCTGGTGTGAAAGATGATGGCTGATTGGGTAATTCGTACCAGAAACGATCACCACGTCGTACATAACTCATTTGCGTCGCAATTACGCATGCAAAAGTAGGTCCTAACATAGAGCCAGGCAATGATTTCTCAGAAACTCCACCTGACCACAAATCAATATCAGCTGGATGTCTAAAAAAATAATCATAAATTATTAAAATAATATTCAAAATATTTACATATAGTATTTAAAAACTTACTCAAAGATACTTTCATAGCGTACAATCGTTTCATTAGGCATAGAACCAAACATTTCTTCCCAAGTATTTGAAGTAGGTAAACCACAGAATTTTCTAAATTCCATATAACCAGGCAAGCCAAATTCACGTCCACGTTGCATATTAAATGAAACCAAATCCATACCAAATCGAGCACCTTCTTTCTTAAACAAATGATTTGTTACTTCCTGTGTAATTGAGTCGTCCATAGCTTGTGCTACTTGATTCATCAAACCCATAAAATATTCATCCAATACACCGGCACGATACAAGTCATAAGGACGACGTATCAAGTCAGATAAACGTTTTGACGCAATAAATTTATGTGCCTTAGACCAACGTTCTACTGCTGTAGGTAATAATGAATGTCCAAAACGGAAAGCTGCGCCGGCAAATGCATCAATAATGCCAGGATTTACACTTGGATCATAGCCATCCCAATAACCATCCTTTCGTAATACTAAACCAAACTTTTCCATTATTTCTTTACCTAAGAGTATGGGTAAAAACTCATTGAAGGTGACATGTTGCACAATAGCTACATTGATACGACGTGCTTCTTGGAATAAAGTTTCATCATCCCAATGTTTGTTGATTTGTGCTAAGGCTGTGGCTACACGATTGTGTTCTCGTGCCATTAAAGTGTGCATGCAGGTCAGTACCAATTGTTCATTGACACGAATTTCACCAGCTTCGAAACAGAACATGCTTTTGTTGGGACGAGTGCAACCCTCATCGGGTATATCTAATTTCAGTGGTAATAAATCTTTAAGTCCATACTCTTGGAATACAGGATTCATGCGCAGCAGACCACCATAGCCTGTACGCAGCTTCCGATCAAATTTCTCATTTACACCATAAACTGTGTTGGCATCGATGACACCGGTGAGTGTATTGAATTGTTGTCGGGAACCTTAAAGAAAATTATATATGTTAAATATATATCAAAAATTGTGAAAATATATACAATAGATTATGTAAATCAAAAAAAAATTAATCATATTTTAGTTATAAAAATCTAATACAATATGCTGAATCAAATTAAAATTTATTTACAGTCTCTGTCTTCATCAGATGTATATTCAGTCTACAGTACTACTTCTGCAGCAGTTGTTACTACTCCACTGCCAACTTCATTAAGATTGCATTTTAATTTTTAAGTATTGCATTAACGTCATGCTATTGCATTCATTTAAAATACATTATTTATTTGAGTCGTTTAAGTATTTCAAAAATATAAAAATCACGCCTACTTCTCCCCACAAAAATAAGAGCTGACAGATAAAGCCGGCAGACAGCATGCCGAAAAGTGCAAAATTTATGACCGAAAAGTGCTTACCCGCATTTTTCTACCAATACTGAATGACGGTCTCTGTGTTTTGGCAATTGGGGCCATGATCTTTTAAGGCAACGGCACATGGCAAGAAGCTTAAGCTTCTGTATTTTTTTGGTTGGGTTTAATGATCAATAAAAGTATTTCTGTTGCCAATATTTTTTAATTAAATTGTAAAAATATTTCGTTTGCTAAATTTTGAAATCTTAATTAAGGATTGGTTAATAAAAGGAAATTGCCTAGACTTATTAGTTAATCACCACTATTAAGTAGATAATACATTGATCACTTTATTTTTTACTATTTGGCTTAAGTGGGAGAAAAATACGGGGTATCAGTTCTTACCCTCGTCCGATATTAGAATTTTCTAATTGACATTCTGTCACTTATCAAAAAGGTGTAAACGTCTTCAATGAGGGTATAAGTTTAGGCTTGACTTAAAGTCAGTTTCTTTCTATTTAACTTGATAAGTCGCTAATTTTTGATGATTGGTAAAGTAATAATATGTTAATCTCTGAACGCAGATTAAAATTCTTTGACAGTAAAGTGTTACAGTGCTACATAACAGCAAAGAAGTGCTATATTTTTACTTTTTGTAAATTAGAAATTAAGTGGAGTTTAACCGAATACTAAAAAATTACGAACCTGATTGTTTAATAACTCGTTATTATTGTAATATCTGAAAATCAAACACACCTACTTAGTAAGATACTAAGCACATCCGAATATTCCTAATATACTATCGAAGTACGTAATAGTTTTTTGTGAAAAAAATACTTATTCTATTGGAAAAATTTTTAGAAAAAATACGAATGACTAAAAAAGACAATAAGATCATATAGACGAACCATATAAATTTTAAGATTTTATAGATTTAAATTATTTATTCATGTTTTTTTTGAAATATTTAGTCACAAAGAAATTTTATTAAAACATTTTAGACTTATATTTGATTGACGGTAATGTGAATTATTCTTCAATATAATAATATATATATTAACCATATTAATATATATGGTTAATATTCAATACCTCTTGTAAAAATTATATCATCGAATTTTGAAAACTTTTAACTTTCTGATTAAATAAATTGTTTACCCAAATATAAACATGATAAATCTAAAAAAACATAGATATCCAGTATTATTATAATATAGATATCCAGTATTATTGTAATACTTGATAAATCTCATAAAAATCAATCACATTTTTTATGAACCTTTTCCAACATTTCATATGATTAATTATATTATATTTATAAATATTAAAGAATGAATCTTCTTACCCAATCTGCAGCCGGGTCTAGGTGATGGAAAACCTCTCACAAAATCAATGCATTTTACATTAAACAAACGGTAGAAATAATCATCGTCTGGTATGCGGATCTCATTACAATAAGGATGCTTCAAATGTAAGGGACGCTTACAGCATTCCTCAGGATCATTACGGTTGATGGGATCTAAAAAATAATAAATAAAATAGTTATTATTATATTATGATTGTTATGTATTGCAGGTTAAAATAATTACATATTTATATAAATTATAATTATATATAATTATACATAAATTATATCAATTAACTAAAATAACACTATAAGGAAGATTTCAAAATCTTCTGCAAAAGTTATTCATATATTATTTTTCCAAATACAAATCATATAATTATCAAAATATGAATTACTATTAATTAAAGTATTTAAGCTAATTTAAGTATTATTTTTAAAATTTAATGTACTTTAATTATTAATTTATTCATATTCATGTATTTGTGCTTACCAAGTGGTGTGCCGGTTAATGTAAAATCATGATCCATGAATTGACCCCAAGCAATAACCATAACAGTGCCGGCATGATCATGGTAGCCGTCATCAGGATGCATGGTGCGCGAGACAATACGTGAGTAAGGCAAATCATGACCGGTAACAGAAATACGTGGTGCATTTATGCCGTCAGAGTAAAGTGGTCCAATTAAACGTTGAAATGGTGACATAGCAGCACCCCACGTTGGATGTTCAATATTATTGCAGAGGCCATCGAAACGACGATATTTACCCGGCCGACATTCAACACCAGCAAAGAACGGTGGACACACCTCACGTATGAGTGTCTTTGATGTGTCAATTGTGGGCAAACCCTTTTCAATTTCCTCATATGATAAACCATAACTATAAAAATAACAAATAAAAAAAAATTTATTTATTTTTTAATAGTTTAGTTATAAAACTACACAAACTCAAGAAGATGTACTACCTTCAAAAGGCAATACTAATATTATTGTCTCCTCAAATTGTGAAAAATTTATTTAAATGTTATTAAAAATAAATAAAATTTTCTATAAATTATTTTATTGATTATATTATTAAAAACTAAAATATTATGTCTCTTTAGTATAGCGTAATTAATAATACATAATATAAAACATAAAACCAAAAAAATTGTTTAATACACCACTATTTTTTTTCTTTTATTTTTTTATTCTTTATTTTTATCTTTTTTTACCTTTCATTTTTTTATTAAATAATACTAGCACTATTTATTAAAACATTTATTTTTAAAATAATTTTAAACATTATTTTTAAAATTATATCTTTATCTTCTATATTGTCTAACATTTGCACGTATAATTCTACGTTACTAGCCAGCTTGCTTAAACTGTTAGTGCTATTATTAATTGTTAATAAATAATCAAATTTTGTTAAATTTATGTGAATACATTTTGAAACATTTTTCGGCTTCAAAACCCCATTGATAATTCAATTATGTATTAAATTTTATTCTTCAATTAATTACCAATTTGTCTTAAATTTTTTTTGTTGAATTAGCGATAGTTGAAATCGCCACATATCCAACAATGTTGCTTAATTCGTTAGCAACAAATTCGCTATAAACATTCTATGTTATTTATAAAGAAAATATGAGTTCGTCACAGGAATTCGTTCCTTGTTATTAAATAATTTACTATTATTGTTGTTTTATGTATATATTAATAATGTTTTTATATATGTACAATGTACATATACATTAAATATTTTTTAGTAATAATAAATTAAAGCTTATTTAAAATAAAAAAATTATTGCTTGCATGAAACATCATCTGTTTCTTAAAAAATTATAAAAAACTATTAAAAATAAATATAAAATGATTTTTATATTAAAAATGCATTTTGAGAAATATTTATAGTAAAGCAAATCTAATTTAATTTTAAAGTTAATAACTGTTAAGTAAAAATTTTGCTGCAAAGTGTACGCTCTGGCTGAAAAACATTGTAATTGCTCCAAATGAACTATTTAATCACTTATACATTACGGCATACTTTAATTATTCTCACAGCGACAGTATAGCCGATCAGTTAAGAGAGTAATACTTGTCTCGATCAGCTTTGGACGAACTACTTCATCACTCGCTTGTTACGGAATACTTCAAACACACCCGCAACGCAAACACGACCGATCAGTCAAGAGAGTAATAATTGTCTCGCTCTGCATTAATTTCAACAACTCATAAACTAGTTTAAATTTGGCATTGATTTCAACAACTCATAAACTAGTTTAAATTTGGCATTACTGACACAATTGGTTCACTGCTAGAAAACGAACTAATCTTACGCTAGGCTTCCACTAATCCAGCTTCCTATAGAGGAATTACAAAAGAAATAAAAGACACAATTATAGTTGGAGACAAAAATATCTACTTTTATGGGAACTTAATCGGAACAAAGTAGATAATTACACCTCAACAAACACGAACAACTGACTGTTTACAACAAACCTTGCTATCTGCTAACAATTAAAATGTGAAAAAACGAAAGCTCTCCTAGAACTTTCACAGATCTTTCTGACACATAAAAGCTCTTTCACATACATAAATCAACTTATGCCAATGGAAACGACCAAATCTTAATTTTATTAATAAAAATTGATTTAGCAGCAGTGTGAACGTAGTAATAAAGCACATTCTGTTAGAGACTATGGAACTACTATATATGTTAATTTCTAATTAATTTGTTTTAAATATGAATACCGTGGTGTTCATAAATAAATTCAAAATTAAAAAAAATTTCTATAAATTAAAAAGTTATTAAAATAAATTAATAATTAATTAAAATAAATTTTTATATATTATAAATTTATGAAAACAAATTTTTTAAAACTATAACTTTATTAAAATAAATTTTTATAAATTTTAAATATATAATAAATATATTTATAAACTAATTTATTTATAACTTATATAAATATAAATTAATAAAACATAAAGTTTATAATAATTTTATAAACTAATGTATTAATTATAATAAATAAATGTATAATAATAAATTTAAATTAATAATAATTAATTAAAATAATAATAATTTTAATAACTAAAAATTATTAATGTTGTGAAGATGTGACGTATTACTCTTGAAATTGCAATAAAGTAGGGAAACATTGAAGAGAAGAAGATAGAACTACACATTAATACTATGTTCCAGGCCCTATGCTCCACTGAGAGATGAGGATAAGACAGAAATCAAATCGTTAATGAACAAGCAACATAGTTAATTAAGTTAGTGACTGACACAGATGCTAAGCAGACATGGCTTTGGGTAGTATAAACACCATTTTCACATTAAAGAAAATCCATGTTATCCAAAGTGTCCCAAGGAAATCAAAATAGATATTATATATTCAGAAAACAGTGAGTGTGGCTTGAAATATAATAGCCAGTCAAATCTGTAGTTGCACAAATGTGGTCTAAGTGTCTAGGTATGGGAAATGTCTGTATTGCAATATGTACTAGTACGAACTAATGAACTAACTAATGAATTTTAAGTTAACTTATCAGTCCTTTCAGCAAAAGTTTTTCGCAAAAAATAGAAGAGGCGGTTTTTCGTGTGTTAAAGTTACTCCCCAACAAAAACTTACGATCTTTTTATTACGTAGAAAAAGATAAAATATCACTTTATGAAAGGTTTTTATATACTTTTTAATGTTAAAGTCATCAAAGGAGGAAAAACAAAACGTTAAAAAAATCCTATAAGAGCAATAAACTAGCATGTCTAAATAATCAAAGCATCTATAAATATTCGTTATATTGAATGAACCTAATAAAACCTTTAGTTATACAGCAACTTCACTAAATAGTAGGCAAGAAGAAGTATATTCACACAACTGCGTTGATTTTAATCTCACGCTGCAAAAATTTAATAAACTTAACATTCACTTGGAGTAAAACGCAAAATTAATAATGGAAAAATTGAAAAGCGCTTTGGTACTTTCCCGCAACCAATAACGAATGTTAAGTATCGCAAGCAACACTTGCTTATATACATTCATTTTGTTTACATTGTTGTTGTTATAAACACTTCATATAAATTCATCTGTTAATTTGCCAAAAACTAAAAAAAACATTTATAACTTCCTGACATTGATAAATGTTCGTGTAAAATCTACAATAATAAAAAAAAATTGTAGTAATAAAAAAGTTTTAATGCATTTCAAAGTCACACACTGAACGCACCAAAATAATGCTTAAATTGAAAAAGTCTATAACAATAAATTATAATGAATGCTTTAGCAACATTAAAAATGTTGCTAACGTCTGTGTCAATGATATAATGTTGCTAATGGCGAGACAGTAACAATATGCTGTCTCAGATATTACTTTCGAATTCATATCAATGTGTCAATGAGCTAAAATATTTCTTAGATATTTAAATGCTAAAATTCGCATAATTATAAGTAAATGTTTGAAATTGTGAAATTTTTGCTTTAATATTTATAATTTGGTTAATTTTTATTGTTATTAATTTTTAATTGTTTTATGCAAAACAACGGAAGTTTTATCATAAGTTTGTAAGTTAACTACATTTATTAAGTGTGATTATAATGCGAACAAAATAATTTAATTATAGTTAGTAATTGTTATATGAAAAAAACTTAAACATAATTATTCATAAACAGAAACAATATGTTGTGGTGTTCGCTTATAAATATATATATTACTATAATTAGTAACTTTTAACACTTTAAAAAATAAAAAAAATTCTCTTTTTTAAAAACAAATTTGTTATAATCAATGAGCACTGCGATCTAAATGATCTATTGTGCCCCTTAGACGGATTAGAGCGTTTCTCAAAATTCGAATTCTTTAATGAAAGACAGTATTGAACCTATCTTTCCTACCTAGTCTTGAATCTTTATGATTCATGATATACCCTCCTAGATGTTTCTTCCGTTTGTGCATAAGTGCCGGGCACTCCTCAAGCACGTGGTATGAAGTTTCTCTCTCTTCCCTACAGTTCTGCAGTCTAAGTCTAAGTGAATTCCTTACTTTGTTAGGTGATTATTCAATCTTCAGTGACCGGTCAACTATCCCTTAATAATTATTAGGTTATATTTTGATTGTTCTATGCAATCTTTGAAGCGTTTTAGGTTGTAAGTCCCTAAAAGCATTTTAGATTGTGATAGTCCTGCTAGCCTTTCCCAATAGAACTATATTTGTCTTTCTTTTTCCTCTGCACCGTTCATAAGAATGGATAGAGTTACTTTGCTTAGACCACAGAAGGAATATGTCATATGAGTTAATAAAGGAATATTTTTGCTATATTGCTGTAGATATTAACTTAACTGCTAATAGGCAATATATAATACAACTAACACACATAATTTTATGCTTGTTTTATAAGGAAGTAATTAGAGAACTATTTTATATTCACAATTAAAAAAATACTAAAATAAAGAAAATTAATAATATTTGACAATAATTAGTAAAGTAACCATTTTTCAATATATCAAAAGTCCGTCACCAATGTTGCTATCAACATCGTCAAATTGCATTGTCATGGTTCTCTCATTAACTGTGAAACATAATTACATTCAAGTAAATTAAGTTTTGTGATATTTTGTATAGTACCTGTCAATGTCAAAAATTAATATTTACTTAAATAAAGTATTATAGGTCAATTAATTCAATGTAACTAGTTTTTTAACAAAAGTTGCGGAACTTAACAAAAAAAAAGAAAAATAAATAAATAAATATAAACTAAATTGAACATTTGTTTAAAAAATAATAAAAAACAATATTTCAAAGTACACTCCAAAAATCTAAAAATTTTAATAAAGACTTTAATTAAGAGATAAATATTGATGTCAACAATACTTAAAAAAATTAATAATAATAATGAACTGAATACTACATGGTTTCCAGAACCGTTCATCGAGTATTGCGCGCTAAAATCCTTTATTCAATTATTTTTATAAAAAATAATTTGTCACACAATAATAAAAGTATTTTTATTGATACGGGTAGAGTACCGGATGTCTTAATCCCATAAATTACAGTAAATCTTTTATTTCTTGAAAACTTGTTACTAATTTGCTTTAAAGTGTAGCATATTTTTAGTATAGGTTGCAGAACTCAACAAAAAAAAATTGTATATATATAAACAGAATTAAATTATTATTTGAAGAAATCAACAAAACTTAAAATTTTAAAAAATAATACAAAAATCTGAAAATAATAATAGCGACTATAATAACAATGAAAACGTGAAATTATACTTAAGAGACTAAATATTTGTTCTGATCCCGAATTCGGTATAAACTCAGTAGCATAGACCTGCTTCAAATAACATACTTTCACAATATATGCTCCACCTGCGATATATCATATGATATAGAATACCACGCAGCCTTCGGACCGTTACTCTTTTAACTTAATTATTTCTTTGACTTTTCGTTATATTTCAGAATGATTAATATACATGGTATATATATAGTACGTTAATTTTTATACGAAAAAATAAATTAGTTCAAATGAATAAGAGATTCCAGGAATCTTTATTTCTGAATAGATACTGCCCAGCATTTAACACTACATTTTTCAAAATGCATCGAATGAATTGCATTTAACTATTGAATCCGTTTTAGGTATACTTTATCCCAAATTTAGTAAATATTATTTATTACCAATGTAACCCAGACAAAAGTGAGCTTCAATAGCTGTTATAGAGTGTAGAACTCTATACTGAAAATAATTTCATGAGTGACTCTTTAAATAATGATTTGTCAAATATTATTTTATATATTTTACACAAATATATTATATATATTATTTATTATATATTAAAACTTTGATTTTTATAGACTAGTAAATCATTAACTATGAGTATCTTTATATTGCAAAAAGTACCATCTAAAAGGAAATGTGTATATATCGAATATTTGATTTATGATTTCGTACATTATTATTATAAAAAAGGGATATTACACTGCGTCCTAAAAGATCTATTGTGCCCCTTAGTTGGATTAGTGTGTTTCTCTAAGTCCGATTTGTTTAATAAAAAACAGTATAAAGCCTATCTTTCCTGGTCTTGAATCCCTATGTTTCTTGTGCATCAGTGCCCGGCACTCAACAGTATTTCATCTTAACAGTATCTGCAGTCTGAGTTAGATTGGATTTTTAACTTTGTTAGGTGATTATTCAGTCTACAGTAACTGGTTACTAGTTCCGTTATAATTTTTCGATTATTCTTTATTTGTTTTATGCAATCCTTGATGCGTTTTAAATTGTAAGTCTCTAAAAGCATAAATTTAACTAAGCCATCAATATATATTATAACTATTTTTAATAGCTTCAAATTATTTAAATCTAACATACACTTCAACAGTTGAGTGTCGCGTTCTAGAGATGATTAATTATTTCTTTTAACTTGAATGTAAATCTCTTAAATGTTGTTAAGTAACAAATTAACCAAGTAATTTTATTTTTTTTTTTTGTTTTCAAGATTTATGTATCAATAATTTGTTTTCTTTAAATTACTGCAATTTGTAATTT
Source organism: Teleopsis dalmanni (assembly GCF_002237135.1). Classification (NCBI taxonomy): domain Eukaryota; kingdom Metazoa; phylum Arthropoda; class Insecta; order Diptera; family Diopsidae; genus Teleopsis; species Teleopsis dalmanni. The sequence goes on from NC_051847.1 coordinate 175,517,327, forward strand.
TCACAATTCTGAAGTAAATTAATTTTGTAATTAAATTAAATGCTTGACAATTATTCAACTCAAAAACTGCAGCACGTGACCAACACTGTTTCCTAATTTTCACGATTTCGATATTAATCTCTGAACAATGACTTGAACCGCCAAAGAACATGGAATTCTCAATTCTAAGTAACCTCAGAAGTTGTTGAGTAAATAATTAAAATTAATTTATAAAAAAAATATATATGTATATATATATATATAAATAATATAAATATACCACATTTCCAGCACATTAACTAATAATACAAATCTCAATTCATTAAGCTTCATAAAATTTATTCAAAATATCTCTAAATTTGCAAATCTTTAAACTCATATAGTAAAGAAGAAGAAAATTATATCTAAATATTTATGAAAATATAAAAAATCAATAAATGTTAAACAACGAAACATCCTTCATAAATCTTTGTTATACTCATGAAACAGCATAAAAATTTGTCTACCGAAAACAATTTTAATCTATCAAAATCAATGCAAGACGTGCTAATGTGATTTATCTCAATAATCTCAGATTATATAAAAACCATTTAACCGCATGTTGTGCATGTCGCATCCAGTTTTGATAACTCGAACCACAGTTGCATCTTCGTTTTCAATAAAAAGAAATTATGCAAAAAAAGATAAAAACATAATTAGTTGTACGTGTAATAATTTTATTTCATTTTATATTTTTTTTATCACATTTATTTTATTTTATTTTATTTTATTTTATATTTTATTTGATTTGAATGCAATTTGAAATGAACACGAACAAAGCAACTGCAACTATAGATACTTGGCTGCGTGTAAGTGAAAGTACAGCTGGCAGCGACTAAGATGACAAACTTACATACAAGCCAGTAGATTAATCCACTGCAAGACTAAATATATATATAAATACATATATATACATACTGACGACCACAAACTAAGCTCCTCTTTGAGCTAAGATGTTTGCATCTCAGTCACCTACTTTTTTCCAAATATTTAAAGAAAGGAAATGTTCACAATTTTTTACTGCAGATGCTTTAAGCATACCATACCGACTTCTCAAGTGCACTACATTTGAAAATATTTTGAAATAAAAGTGATATTTGTTAAGTGAATGAGATATAGTTATGTTAGAACTAAACATATAATCCATAATTTTGTATGAGGTACAACCTGTGTTTTTATATATTATGTTTTCACAAAACACATCCAACCCTTATCTCCGCCCCTTAAAACTACTTTCATTACAACTGCACATTTTTAAGTAATTGCTTTAATTACTCATATGATGTTTTTACAAGAAAAGTACAAGCAAATTCTCCCCATTATCGACCATATCCATATATATAAGAACTGATCTCTACCTCTGAGGTAGAGATCAATACTTGCAGTCTCTAAAAATTAGTTATATATAATTATATGTAAGAAATATCTCCAAAAAGACCACTGATGATGGGAATTTGACAATAATCAAAGCAACTGTATGGTGAGCCAAAAATTCAGTTAATAAAAATAATAAAATTTTGTTGTTGCAAATCACAACTCAGGAAAACCTAACTATATATAAGAATCTTAGAATGATAATAATTTTTTTTCTTAACTTAATTTTTGACTATTTTTAGTAAATGTAATATATGTTATTCTTACAAGATTTCTCAAGTCTCAATAATACATTCTACTTGAAGGTAGCACATTCGTATCTTTTAAGGTTGCATAAGAAAATCTTTGTTTACAAACTGCAGATGCGGTTTGGGCTTGCAATTTTTGTTTTTTTTCGATTTTTTTTTTGGCTTAATTTTGGTTTTACATAAAATCTTGAGGGTTGCATTTCATGATATCTCATATTACATAGCTTTCAATTGTGAGCAACATCACATGATTTTCTTGCAACAAAGATATTTTTCAAGTTGTGTTGCATTGGTTAATGAACTTTTTTGTGTTCAGTGTAATTCGACTCACCTTCTGTGTTACATTGTGCAATACATTGTCAAGCAGGTGAACAGGAAAAAAACAACTGATAATGATCCAAACTTTGAACTTTTTTCATAAATTAATTTCATTTTTTAACGCAGTTGGAGGTGTTCAATAAAATATTGATACATGATTTTTTGTATTTGGGAAAACAGAGAAGTAAGCTGACATATAAAAATATAATTATTTACAATTAATTATAGTTCATGTTATGAAATATATAATACAGAAAATATATAGAAAATATATAGAAAATATATATATAGAAAAAAAAATAGTTTTAAATTTTTAAAAGCGAGATTATTGTTGTAAATGCATGAGGATGATACACCTGAACGATTGCAATACCAGTGTCCAGACTTAACTATATATTCAAATACCTATATGATAGTTGTTTTTTAATTAACTGTGGTGCATCTTAGTTTTAAAAAGCAGCTACTTATAATTTTCAATGAATACGTTCGTTATATTATAAGACGTCTTTCTGCTGGAAATTTCCAAAAATGTGTAATTAATATTGAGACAACATAAAAAATATGTTGATAACATATACAAGGCGTAAAGAGGGGTTTTGAAAATACCTCATGTTAAGTAAGAGTAAGTGTGCTCAAGTGCACTGGCTCAAATAGCTTTAACATAATTATACATTTTTCTTATTTATTTAAAACTACAAAAATGCTGCCTTAAGTGTGAACTATAGATTTCAGTTACGTTACCATAAGATCTACTACTAAATAAAAGAATTATATTACCAGTACTCACAGCTTTGCCAGAATCACTCTGACTTGTTAAAAAGCAGGACAGTTTGACGATATCGATTCTTAATTAGAATCGACAGAGAAAGATTTCGATTCTAAATAAGAAAAAACTCACAAGAATTAATTTTGCAAGAATTAATGAATCTTCAAGAATTCAAAAAGAGAAGTTTATATGCTCAACATAAGTACTCTGATATTTTTATTGCTGACCCAGACCACGAAATCCAGCAAGTTGGCATCTAGTGATTGTGGAAACCACTGTACCAAACTAATAATTTTTATCATGGTTGTGGCTTTAAATAGCAAGACAAATCTGTGTTCACCTTTTTTTCAGCTATATATGCCTATATAGAGTTGATAATGCTGTTATTCTATGAAACTGGGGACTTAACCTTATAGACTTAACTAGTTGGTTCACTTTGAATTGAATTAGGGAATCGTACATTTCAGCGTTATTTGCATCTGCACCCAGTGCTGTCTTTTTAGAGATTATTCTCTACAACTTCAATTCGTAGTATTAGCACGAACAATTATTTGAGTTTAAGTGGGCTTTGCTGTACAAGGTCACCACTCCAGCCTAATATAGCGTATGTGTACTATAATTAACACGTCAATTATTCGAAATAGTTATGTTAAAATAATTCAAAATTGAAATATTGAAACATTATGTTTTAAAGTTTTAAAATCAATATGTCTAACTAAATAATTTCCAAGTTTGTGCTTTTAAATTGTACATTCTTTTGTACGATTACGGATATTTTACAAGACATGAATCTTAATTACAAAAAATGTATAATTACTTATTTCAGAATTGGAGACTGCAAATGACTTAGATGTCTTCATTTAAATTATAAAGTTCATCTCAGTTCCAAAAACAACTCCATCTTCGTCATGCAACAACTATTTACGTAAAATCTACAAATAATAGCTGAAGTTAAAGACGTCTATAATAGGATAACGAAATATCTCTAAGATCTTTATTATAGTTATATCGCAAATATACTAATAGATGCTTTGAAATTAATATTAATGTCATTTTAATGAATACTGCAATGCTTATGCTTTGCTTTTAAAAATTTATAAAGAAATTAGTATAAGCAACTCCTTCCATGCGTTGCAAAACATCAGAAATATTTTTCTGTGTCTTTGAAGTTATGCCTGGCAACATGTTGCAAGAAACGTGCATTTTATTTTAAACAATTTGTTTATGAATTTTTCATTAATAATGCATATGTAAGAAAACCATGCAAACAACATAATTTTGTGTGTATCGTGCGGTGATTGATAGATATAAATTTTTTCAAAATTTTTTTTTAATTGTATTTTTTTTAAATGCAACCAAAATTCTTAATTTGACGCTCGTGTCTATAGGCCTTTTCCTCCATCATTCAAAGCAATTTGTAAGCAATTTTTTGCTATTATTTTATAAAAATTGTAGGTTTGGCTTAAAGCATTAAGCCATTAAATTATACCCTTCCCACTTGCAATAGCATTAAAGTCTAGAGATTAAATAATTTATTTTTGATGTTTTGATTAAGATTAACAATGAAGTAAAATAAAAATAATTATAACAATAAAAGTTAAAAAATAATAAAAAATATTGGATTGGAATTATGACTTACGTTCTCGCTAATTGTATCGAAATATCGAGTATTAGTTCACCAACAGTGGCTAAGTCATCTGCCTTCCAATCTCCTTTTGGCTGCGAAACATCTGAAAATATCATTATTGGAATTTTATAAAAAAAACTGTTAAGTTGTATATTGAGATTTATTTCAAAATTTCAATTTTGATATAATCAAGTAATTATCAATCTGGAAGATTATATAGCAATACATAGTTATTCGGTTTAGTCATAATATTTTAATCAAAATATTAATACGCAATATTCATAGTCTACATAGTATACAATACTATACATAATATATATATTATTATATATATTATATAATATTATATAACATGAAATATTATATGTAATATAGCAGATTTTGACTTCAAAAATTTATTAAACAATAGTATTTTAGTATTAAAGTTTCAATGTGATTTCATAAAAAAGTATCTTTGACTTTGCTGAAGAGTTAGTACTATTCACATGTCGATATGTATCATTATTTCTTTTTTTAAATATTTTTCAGAAAGGTTCAAAGGCATACTTACGAATTCTTTTTCTCGCATCTAGATAGGCTGCATTTACTGCATCGTAAGTAATACAAGTATTATCTCCTGTATATGGCCTCCTGAAAGTAAAAAAATATATATAATTTTAATGCTTGATTTATATTTATCTATAAAATAGTTTTTTTGAATGATTACTTTCAATTTAAATATTAAACTTGATGAAAATCAGTTATAATGACAATTTAATCGTAGACAGTTTCAACGATTTTACTCGAAACAACTGTATGGTCAGCCAAAAATGTAATTAATTAAAATAATAAGCACTTTGTTGTTGTAATTCACTACTGTTCGAAACCTGTCTACCTCAATGTAATATTAATATATTATTATATTATTGATGTATGATTTCACACGATATATATTATATAAAATTTAGCAGCCTTAAATCCTTTATACTCAGAAATATATTAATAATATAATTATAATAATAATAATGTGCATATAATATAATTTATAATCGTTGTTCCTGCTAATGACAATAATATGAAATCTCCATTTAAATTTTATTTTATAATTTTTAGTTCCAAAATTAAAAGTTTGGGACTAAAAATATATTATGAAACTGAAATAGTTCCATAATATAACTTTACTGAAATAGCTTAAACTACAAAAATTAAATTTCAAATTAATTTTGTGCCATGAAAATAAGTGCTTCCATACATTTCAATAGCAACAAATTTCACTTTCTATTTTTATGACAACTTTCCAGTGAAACACTTGTGCACAAAAGAAGATACATGTTAAAAATATAATTTTATTAAGCGCTTGAAGCAATTTTTCTATGGATAGCAATCAATTTTGCGCTTATCACATGTGACCACACGAACAATGCCACTCCAAATTGGTATGTTCTTGGCGGAAATGTGCGCCCACATAATAAGATTTGCGTCAAAGCTTGACTACACGCCGATAATCAAATTATTAACAATTCACAGGATGAAGTATAAAAGCTGGCAATCTAAAGGAAATCGCAACAAGCGCAGCTAAGTACTTAGCTCGCAACCGTACGATGAAGCAGTTACTTTGGAGACCCATAAGAGACTAGTCGTGTACCAGTGCAAGTAAGAATTGCCAAGAAAATGGAAAATGAGGGCATAACCTCGGCAAAGCAACAGTTGCAAAAAGTCATTGAAAAATGCAAGAGTGAAAGAATCTGTGAATTACAAGTGAAAAGCGTGGAAAATTTTTTGAAAAATAATCAGAAAAATTACAATAGTAAAAGTAAAAAAATAATAAAAATATTAATAATAATTTGTCTAATATTTTATTCAATTAATTTTTACTATAGTGAATTGCAAACGAAGGTAATATGCGATTTAATTAAATAAAATTTAATAAATAAGAAAGATGGAAAAAATAAATAATTTTCTTTATAATTAGTTTTTAATTAATTTTATTAAAATATAAAGCGAATCGCGTATTTTCTAAATTTTAATATTTTAAAAAAATTTGTAGCGCTGCCTTTTAGATTTGCCCCGTCAATTGCGCTACGCTTTTCGGCCGGCTGAAAAGTGCGATTTCTGTGAGAATATCTCCAAAGTGGCAAGAGTGCGTACTATCACCAGTAATGAGTTTGAGAGTCAGTACGCATATTCCGCCACTCCTGTCATTGTGGAAGACGCTACACAAAACTGGACCGCACTAACTGTGAGTAAATTGTTTTGAAAAAACTATATTATATATATGAATATTAACATGTATTGCATATATATGCATGAAATAATCTTATTTCTCATATTCTTGGTTTATCTTGCGTAATGTAAATAAATTATCAATACTAAAATCAAAATAATACAAATTGCATAAAACTATCTCCCAAGTCTGAATGAATTGAATTGCCTTAACATAGTTTGAACAAACAAAAAAAAACTTTTTTTATTAAAGTATATATTATATACTATATAATATATAGTATATATACCATACCTTATTCAACATTTTATTAAATCGAAACAAAACTATTACTAAACATCTCAAATTAATAATATAATAATTATGTATGGACCAATAAATTTGAATAAAATGAGTATATAAAATTTTTGAAGCTTTGGAATTATTATCCATAAAACATTTATATTATCCTAGTTCGCTCTTATATAGTACGCTAGAGATTTCTCATACAGTTTACTTGGTATCCACTTTAATAAATGAATACCACTTAGGTAGCTTGATTAATTTTATCAAATTAATTTGCACATTTGAAACCACCGTTCTCCATAGTTTTTACTTCATACAGAGCATTAGTTTCTAATACCTAATATATTAGTTTCTATACACTTAATACCTAATGTAGTTAATTTTTGATTTGTCATAATCCCGTTAATCAATGTTACATTACTGAAACACTTTGATCTATTGAAGCTTTGAGAAAAACGCTAAATTTCTACAGATTTTTCAAATCCTTTTAATTTTGATTATACTCAAAAATGTGTTCCTTTTATATTCTGTTATATTATTGCTAATCACAAGTTCATTTTTGATCCTTCATGACACAATGGAACGCAAAGAGCAGTAGACATAAATTGATCAAATTTTAAAATATTTTTTTGAGATCTTATACAGATAGTTTCTGTAGATTGCTTTTATTTTTCCAGAAATTTGATTATTGGTATTTTCGTGATGTCTATCAAAATTCCAAGCGTAAACAAAAAATATTAGATTGCCAATTTTTGCCATATAAGACTGGTTTTAAAAATATTCTACAAGCATTGGATATGTCGGAGGAACGAGTTGCATTACAAAGGGGTACTACCCCCTGGTATTTTGGTTGGAGTAATTGCAATCCTGATACAGCTGAAGAATTCCGGAAACATTATGGACGTCCATATTTCTTGCCTGCTGCTTCAGAAAACAATGCCGTTGATTGGTTTTTTATAGGAACTAGTGGACTCGGAGCGCATATGCATGTAAGTTAATTATTAATTTATAATAAACATATACATTCGTAAATATGTGTCTAGAAACTTGTCAAATTAACTGAAAGTGTCTTTATTAAAAATAATATTATATGCTATTAATATATGAACTATAATTGGATCGAACGAAAAGCCAGTTTTCAACGAGCTGAGACTATAACTTTGCAAGTGATCATTTTGAAGTGATCAAAGGTCTCTATTAACCTGTGCGGAACAGTAAGTTCACATGTACCCTTAGAAAATAATACAGAGTTGTGAGATCACACGATTATGGAGGCTATTTCACAGGAGCTTTATATGAAATTATTATGAATTCCTAGTTATAAGCATGGACTAAGAGTAGAATTTTTACAGACTTAAATCTAAAGTTAAAATTCGCAAAACAATAATATTTAATTAAGTTATTTATAGCTGTGGTTCATTCGTTCGTTCTAATATGTAATATTAATGTTAATGTATATTAAAATTAATGTATGTATTATTACTAATTTATTGTAATTTTTTTTGAATTTTAGATAGATAATGTACATCTGCCATCCTGGCAAGCGCAACTGAGCGGTAGCAAACGTTGGGTATTAGCACCGCCTCCAGAATGTTATTTTAAGTGCAAACAAATGGATGTAGTAGTTAATAAGGGGGACATAAGTAAGTATATTTTGTAAATAAATATATATTTGTTGGAAATGTGATTTCATTACATATCAACAAACTAGTTGTGCTGGATACCAATAAATGGTATCATCAAACATTTGTACAACCGGGTCAAGTAAGTCTAACGATTGGAGCTGAATATGATTAAAGGATAATAAACTGATATTGTTAATAATGTAATTAATATAAATTTGTTTTTAATTTAATTTAGTTTTTAATTTTATTTAACAAATAAATTTGTTAAATACTGTATATTGTTGTGTATGATATGTATGTCACAAGCTAAATGAAAATAAATATTTATTGCAAAAAATTTATTGTACATTTAATAACTATTATTATATGTTATTGACTTATAATTTTATATACAATAATTAAGTTCTTTTTATAGAAAAACTCAGTTTCTCATACTTTCTTTAGTTGCCAACAAACTTTCTAACAATTTCTCAGCCAACTCGTGCGATTTGAGATTGTTATCAGCTGTAGTGCATTATCATCACTGGGGCATTAGCCGGCTAACAACAATAACACCTGTCATTGCACATTCGAACGTCATTTCTATTGCATTGTAATCCGCACATTGAACTTAAAAAAATGGTGCAAGTTTTTTCCTTTAAATGGTTTTGATTTCGTATTAGAAATTCCAGCATTGACCAGTCGAAACTGGACCACAAAAGCTTTCGGGATTGAACAAAAAGTGCTTCCAACGAGTTTGTCTTGTACAAAGAAATTGCACAAATAGAGTTTGATTTACGACATTTTTGAATAACTTGGTATCTGCAATTGTCTACACGATCGGACAAGTCTTTTTTTCATTTTTTTATTGGACGGAGTTCAGCTCCGTTTAGTTAACAGCAAAATTTGTTGTCTACGCAAAAATGCACCAGTTTTTATTGTAATTACTTAATATTACAATTATTATCAATTTACGTTTGTACACATATGTACCCGTCCGGACCCCGGACCCCGGACTCCGGACTAGTGAGTATATCGTCACGTGGTTTAGATGATGGCCTTAACACGCGACGCGTTTTGCGAGTTGCAACAATCTTACATTTTAGGAAATTTTTCATTTAATTCGATCGAAAAAACCTTTTTGGCTTCAGTGCAGACAACTTAAAGCCAATCTCGTTTGGTTTCTTCTCTGCACGAATGTGAATTGTTGCTAAATTGAATGTTTCAGGTGATTTAATTAAATGTTGTAAGTGATATGATTTAACTTCGTTATTACAAGTATGGAAATGCTTCATTTGGTGTTATATTACATGCTCAAATTAAGTTGTGAAATATTTAAGAAAACAAAACAAATTAAAGAATATTACTAAATATTACTATTAACAGTTAAATATTAAAACAATACAGAACTTCTTCGATATGAACAATAAGTGGTAATTTGTACAAATGTGGAAAGTCTTAGGAGTACAACTTAACCAAATGAGAATTAAAATACGGTAACAAATATATTATATATATCCCTCTCCGCCTCCATTTTCCTCCCCAATCCGGAATTTGCACGTGTTCATCGGACTTGTTTGCAGTCGGGGGAAACAGACTGTATTTTAGCGTCGCACCTCAATGATACCTGCCCGCCTCATTGAGTAACTGTGGGCTTACCGTGTTATCGGGGGCTATGACACGGCGGATCTCCTTTCCCCCACACTCGTGGGAATTTAATGGAACATAATTCAAATAACAATAATAGCAATATAAAAAAACCAGCAGGAGCACACACTGCAAATAAACTGGTAAATCGGTCGGAGCCTGATATCCAACATACCGATCGCCAGGCAGCCTTTCCAAAACGGAAAGCGGAAAAATGTACTGAGGGCAAAGAAGCTGCGCTATCTCAAAGAAGGCTTAGCACCGGAGGCAGCCAAGGAAAAGGCGCTCAATCGGCCGAGGGGCAATCAAGACTCTAAGAAGAGGTCTGCCCAAGAAATTAGTCCGATCGATCTTCAATCAGCTAAGAAAAGAAGAGGGAATGAGAAACCTCCACAAGCAAAGGATGGTACGCAAATGGCTGCACCAAAATAACCGAGAAAAATAATATCGGGCAGCAGTTACGCTAATGTAGCCAAGAGCTTAAGAATAGCAATTCTTCCGAAATCTTACCCGGAATCAACTCTCTCTAGGGAGGAGCAAGGTAAAATCGAGGAACTTCTCATTGAGGAGATGTATAAAGGCTGCGATACCAAGCTACGATTTAGCGGGATACACTTTCGACCAGGACTTATACTGGTTGACTGCGTAGACGAGGATGCGGCTAATTTTATCCATGGAACGGCACCTAAGCTGAACGGATGGGAAGGCGCTGAACTCACCACGTGTGTCGGGGACAAAATACCGAAATTACACATGTTGATAGTCTACCCCCCAACAGCTAAGGGGTCGACACGGAAAAGCTGCTAAAAGAAACTGCGATTAAAATCTTTATTGAAGATTTTATATGTTAAAATATACACGAACGAAGCTGATGTTTAGATAGAAAACGTAGAATAGTACTTTACTAGAATAGATGGTACTGATTTTTTTGAATCCTATGGATATGATTTATGTTAAAAATAACTTTAAAGTTCAGAACAGTTGACTTATTTATTGTTTTTATAATACTACAATATGAAATGTGATAGCAATGAAAATATTTTAAAATTCAATAATATAATTTTTAATCAAGTGAATTCTTAAGCTAAGCTTGTATGTGTTTTTAAATATATTAATAATTCTCTGATAGCATGATGCGTGTTTGCTGGAACTACAGAGTACAGATTCTGAGTTTAAATCTCATTTAAATCTGGTTCTACAGATAACAAGCTCTGGGTTTAAACACCACTCTAGTCTGGTCCCAGAGAGCTTTAAAAAATCGTTTGTGCAAAACGTTTTTGGTGTCAAGAATAAAACTTTAAGCACTTCGTAACAAATTATTGATAGCCTATATTATACCAATAGGCTGTTTAGCTATATCTGATACTGCTGTGAAGCAATACGTCTATATAAGACTTATGACTAGTAACATTAAACTAACCTAACTTAAATGTGTTTACTATCGAAATTCAAAACTTTGATATTCACAATGTTTTATATATCATATCTATTGAATTTGGCTTATAGGCTCAATCTCGTTTTTTTCACTTGAATAATTTTAATAGACTGAACTACGCAATGGAATTTGTATGCGAAGTAAATTTATCCTTACGTGACAACATTATTTGGTGGCATTTAAAAAATATACACACTCAGAAAATGTATCTTGCATAAGCAATAAAGATATGTAAATGTACCTGAAATATATGTGGGGGAACATATAGAAAAATGTTAGTTTAAATTTAATTTTATGTTGCTACGCAGATATTAGATATTTTTTTTTAAATTTTTTATTTAAATTCAGTTTTACTTGCAACACAAGAGCTACTCGTCTTACGCATATCTCTTTACATAAAAATGCAGTAAAGACACTCGCACTCAGTTTAAAGCAGAAAATCCTGTAAATCCCGTTCAGATTTTGACAACGAAAGTAAGTTATATATGAAAACAAAGTATTTCACTTAAAATTCATATTAATTATTCAGATAAAAATTGCTACTTAAAATAATAGATAAAAGTATTTCATATTCGTTAGTATATGAAAGGCAACGGGGAATTTTTTAATATTTAATTGGCTTTAAAGTTAAAGGTTTAAGGTTTTAAAATCAATACGAATTTTTATTAAATATTTTTGCTTTAAAGTGCAATAGCCAAGGCCCCTAATCATAATTGCAAAATTAAATTCATTAAATAATTTATTTGTTTGTTGTTAAATTTATACTGAACTTGTAAAACAGAAGAAGAATTAACTGTGCCAGCCCAGTAAAACCTCACGATTGGCATCTTTTGCGCCATTCGAGTGTGGAGGTCAAAACTGATTTGTTTATTTTTGTATCTAATTTGAGCAGAGGTTTTAACGAAATTCTGCACTATATAAGGCAATAAAAACTAAATGCAAATTAGTTTTTTTTTTGCCACCTGATGGCCAAAGTAACTGAAATTTTAAGAACAGCAATGACATTTAAATGCTCCACATTTGCAAGTCATCAAGCAAATGACAGACATTTGAGAAAAACACGGCAAATAAAAAAAAAAATAAAACTAAGTCAAAACACTTGACGGTTTTCAACTTCACATAAAACTTACTGCTGCGGCACAATTTTGACAAAAGCTTTGTTTACATATTGTAAAGCGTTTTGACATTCCCAATATCGAGAAAACAGCAAACATAAAATAAATAAACATTTTTCGAACTTTTTAAGAAAACCCACAAATCAGCAATTTTTACATGTAGAAGCAACAAAAAACGCTGGCAATCCAAACAATGCACATCTGAGCGCATAAAATGTGCAACTGATTTGCATTTTGGTACGCTGCATCGGCGTCGCACCACATGAAGACTATCTCGTAAACCAAGCCGCAGTATTGGCGGTAAATTGTGTAATTCGCTGGTCGACGTCCGGGGCCTGAGTTATGCCGTGGCACATTATGGAGAGCGTGTGTTCGCGTCAAACTTCTTGTAGAACAAATAAATTTTTGCATTTATTAACTTTTGTGTTCACAGCTTGTTTGGTGTTTGTTACAGCATCGTTTTTGACGTTGAACCCAAAGTTATGAGGCTGAAAATCTCCGATTTGCTTAACAAGATTCACGTATTTTGAATCACGTAATACGAGTCCGACTTGGCTTTGACTTGTGAATCTGCATATGATTCTGGCTAATGAAAACAATCTCAATCATTATTATGATTACTATTAGTTAAAACATTTTTTAAGTAGTTAAAAAAAATTATGTTGTGGCTTAAAATTCCAGAAAGATTCATTTAAAAAGTTTTAAATATAAGTGTTTTGAGATAAAACAAATAATTACTTGAACTAACCAAATTCAAAAACACGTTTGTAGTATTAATTTATCTATGGTAATAACTATAGTAATAACTATACTAATTAACTTTTAAGCAGACATAAATTTTCAAATTTTTAAAAATAAATATAAATTAATATTAATATGAAACTTTGTTAAATTTAATATGATTTTTACAAGTATTTTAATTTGTAAGTTAAATAAAAATTATTTATCATATGCAATATACAATGCATAAGAAATTTCAATACTTTTTATTTGTGTAGATTTATACATCCAAAAAATTTCCTCGAATAATTAAATAATTAAATTAATTAAAAAGTAATTCCAAGACCACTGAAAATGGGTATTTGGCAATACACGAAATAGGTATATGGTCAGCTAAAAACACAATTAATTACAAATAAATTTTTGTTGCTATAATTCACTACTATTCGAAACCTCTGGGGTAAATTGGGGCTCATTTTTTTTAATCGACATGAACTTTAATGTACTTTTAGCGCTATTTTCACTTTTGATTGGTCAATCTAGGGTAAAATGTATAACACTCGGGATTAATTTAAAACACTCTAGTTATTTTAATCTAAAATTAACAGCTATTTTATATAATTTGACAGATAATGTAAGATAGTCACTGTCATCATAACTTAGATTAAAATCAAATTTTATAAAAAATATAATATTTATATAAAAAAGATTGAAAAATCGATTACATCAAAAATGAAATTTTAATAATATTCAAATATAAATCATAGTATTCTCTTCACTTCAAATTCCTTAGTACCAACATTATAAAATAAGTGAGTATAACGCAGAATATCAAGCTAAGATTTAATGGGCACATCAACGAGAGGAGAACTTATTTTAGATTAAAACAGAGATCTATAAAACGGTAACTACCTTAATATATTTATCTGTATTTATCTAGTATCTAGATATAAATTAAGCATGCTTGAACTATAGTGGGAAATCAAAAGTATTCGTGGTTTTTGCTATATTTGTGTAAAAAAGTCAAGTATAAGTACAAATATTGACCATTATCATTTATGTTGTCTTTTAATTTCTCGGATAGTTTCATAATTCCAACGGTGTAAAAATTCGTAATTTTGGCTCAATGGTTTTCAGCTGCTCTTCGGTCAGTTAACTTTCAACTATTAAAAGAGTTTTGTAGAGATAGAATACACAGAATATTTTGACTCTGCAGAGATAGCAGAAAGTTTTGTAGAGTTCAGCATTGTTGACATTTAAAATACCCAAAAGTTGCTTAAAATTTCTCAATCGATATCCGTTAATTTGTTCCGAGTCATCAGATATGTGATAGATGTGAATAATGTGCTCGTCACCAGTAGAAAATATAATTAACAGTTCACTATAGTGAAGCAGTTCGTAATAGACAATACCCTTTCTATTCCACTAAACACTTAACATGACTCTATTTCCCTTTAATACAGACTTGGTAGTCATTTGTAGAGAGTAATCGATTTGTGGATATTATAAGAATTAATCCATTTTTCATCGTCCATAATGATTTGCCTTAAGAATAATTCAATTTGGTACTTATAATTTAATTAAGATCTTTTCAGAAATTTTCGAAGGCCTCTTAGCCAAACTCTTTTTGAAAGTTCAATAATGCCATCAATATAAAAACAAAACTTTTGGCTTCATATTATAATCCATTCAGTTGAAAATCACTTAATTTACAATTAAGAATTGCCTTATACAATGAACGTAGAACGAATTTTCAATTAGCCTAACTGTGAATTAATTGTTAGGCTTTATTATGTTCACCAGAAAATGAACATAATTAGTGAGCAATTAGTATCCTTGGATTGAATTGAGATTTAGTTTAATCAATTTAGTTCATGCATTAAATGTGACAATTACTGCAAAAGCTGAAAAAGTTTAAGTTTTTAAAATAATTAACTTTAAAAGCAAAAGTGAGAATTTAGGTTAAATTTTTTTTTCTTAATTTTAAAATGAAGCAAAAAACTGCATTTTATAAGTATGTTAAATGTAGAAATATTTGGATAGTACTGACAAATAAAAATACCTTGATTACTTTTAAAGATTTTGATGCAATCTTTCGAAGGGAATTAAATATATACCTATAAATGCTAGTTTAGTCAGCTAATTTCAGCTGAATTTGCTAAATAGTTTCGAGATTGACTGTTTTTGTATCAAGAAGCTACATATAAAGAACTAAATTGTCAAAAACTAAAACCATTTTAATCCTCATTATTATTTATATATATTATCCACAATAAAAATTCACAATCGTTTCTATCTACTTATGAGTTATATTCTAACATTTTCCCCGCGATTACTCAATTTTGACTACCAGAACGAACATGTACCACCATAGAATGTACTTCCTCTATAGTTTGTAGAATTGATTGTTGGTAAAAACAAGACATCTGATGAATCTGTTAACATCAAGCTAGATTTCTTACGAAAAATGTCTTATTAATACAACAAATAATGGATAATTATATGACGCGGAAAGGTATGTGCAGCCACTGAAACCAATCATTAATAATCTTCAAATTTAGTGATAGATGGGATATGGTACTCGTATGTTCCCATTGCCTTCATAGAGGTAAGAATTTTTTAAAATGTTTTATTTTTTATTTATAAATAAAATATATAAGTGAGATATAAAAATATATAAATAAGTTCATTATACAATATCATATATCATTTAATAAAAATCATTCACTTTAATTGGATATCAACTGAAATGTAACCAGACAATAGCTCTTCTAAAACTATTACAAAACTTTCTGATACAAAAAACCTCTTTCACATGCATAAATTAACTTAAGCTAATGGAAACGACAAAAACTTAATTTGATTAATATAAGTTAATTTAGCTGCAGTGGGATTATAGTATTACAACTATTTCAATTACAGAACTTTTTATTTGATAATAATCCATTATATACATCCTATATTACACTGCAATTTTATATAGTTTTAATTATTACATCAATATAATTAATGATTGTGGTTACATATATTATACTAATAGGAGTAGTAGTGGTAGTAGTAGTAGTTATTTAAATACCATTTTTTATTTATTATAAACAAAACTATTCAAATTCATAAGAATAATTTATGATGATAGTGTTGATAGCGTCGATATACCTTAACATAATAAATTAACGTTTTGAAGTTGAACATAAAAATATTTTTCTTCAAAATGCGGTATTCAGCTTAAAAGATCTATAAAAATATTATTAATATTATTATGTAATTTTTGCTAAGGGCTAAGTGCAGCATATATTACAACATCATACTTAAAATACTCAACATTTATAATGATTCTCATTTATAATGCAATGAAAATTTTAGTATTAATTGAACATGAGAAACCTTAAAAAAAATTTAATTAAGTATCAAATAGGTCAACTAAAAATATGAACGGAATTATTAAAAATTATATTAATAATTTTCTAACAACGACTGAATTGTTTCCTTTAATTTTAAGTATTGACTACAAAAACAATTAAATAAAAACTATAAAATTAATTAAATTTGTAACAAGTTCCGGATTGGCATATATTGCGCCTTAAGCAACAACTATAGAATGTGCCGAATGAACTTCAAGAGGTGCATAACCTGTATGGTATATTTATGTATATATGGTTTATGGGAGGCGCCAAAGTCAATTTTGCCCTGGACGCCAGTTATACCCGCGACTCCGCTAAATTTTGATGCGATCAACTCTTAAGATACATGGTTTTCTTTTAGAGGTAGCAATTTTACCTAAATCGTTCAGCTTTCAACAACTTTAGATTAAATGTAAGCGCGACTTAAAATTAGCTTAGTTAAGAGTTAATTGAAGCAACAAAAATTGCTATTAAAATAAAACTGAATGTTGAAAGTGTTGCCATATAAAAACTACATGTTTTACTATCAGCGAAAAATGTTTTCAACACCTATTTGAACAATCTCAAAGGCTGAGAATAAAGTCAATTAACTAATTAATAAAATTTAGTGTTTACTATAAAAAAATGTAAGTGCTATAAAATAAACGATTACTTACACTCCACCACGGAACAGATTCACATTGTAGTCGTAGACCGACGAACGACCAGGACCGGCCAGTAAAAGTGCACATTCCGAACCCAAATGGGTGTTCACCTGTTCACCAAAATGATGAAACTGTGCATTTGCGCAGCTCGGCGTGAGTAGTAAAGCAGTTGATGTGAATAATAATATTCTGCAAAAAATAAGGAAATGATAATAAATAAATTATTTCAATTCTTACATATTTATATAGATATTCGATGAAAATAATACATAAAAAAAAATTATTTTTAAGTAGCGAGTAAGATCGCTATTGGATGATTATATATTAAATACACCATAAAATCAAAAGCCATTAATCACTTCAACAAATCAATGCTAATATATTTGTTGATGTTGTGTGGCATTTTGGCGTTCGCCGGGTGCTGCCATATTTCATGTCTTCGCAGCTTTAGGTCTTAAATCTTAACTTAAAGTTAACAACTTTTCTGACCTGCAAAAACTTTGATCTTTGCTTTTTGTGATTTACCGCTGCACTTCACGTTTTTTCATATATAATTTTTTTTTATTTTATATTTATATTTTATATTTATTTATTTCTTTCACGTATAAGCATTTTGTATATAACAGTAGTCTAATTACAATTTAACTGCGCAGATAGGCAGGTACCTCTGCCATCAGTCGCAATTAAAATAGATGCGAAGGTGTTGAAGGTGAAAGTGTATCTACTTTGGCTACCCGTGCTTTTTTATGTCTAAATTTTTATGTATTTTTTTATCGAGTGAAGTCAAATTTTTATGTATCTATCATGTACTATCATTAATTTTTTTTTCTCTTTTGTTTTCCATGTAATTTGGTTAAACAGCAACTGCTGGTTAATTTGTAGTATCTTTTATTTTTAAATGTTATTTGTCAATTCAATTACTTTTTTAGATCTTTCACTTTTGGAATATATATGACAACCATTAAACCATGAATAATATGTTATTAATTTTTTAATTTTTTTATCTAATCTTGTCAGTATATAAATTAAGTTAAATTAAATTTAATTAATTTAAGGCAATTGTTGTTTGACTTCAAAAAGAAATATTCACAGTAATTGTAAGTTTACCTCTTTAATTACTTAATTTATTTTATTCACCAATTAAAAAAAAATAAATTTAATCTTAGCCAAAAATTTTGTTTAGTTTAAGAGAAAGTCTATGATTAATTTCACGAAAGCTACTTATAGACTCGATGTCCCACCTAAGAGTAGACAGTCCAAAACATGATTCTCGGACCTCATACCGCCAACGGCTAATATTTATGTGGCCCGCGACATCACTAAGTCAGCTCTTAAAGAAAGATAATGAGAATCTAAAATTTTTTCTAATTCACTTATAGAAAAAATCTATTTCATTTTTAAATTCTATCCAAAGAGAAGAAAATAACTCTTAATATTGTTTCCAAAGTTATCTTTTAATTTTAAATTACTTAACAAATTTTTGGAGACTTGTAATTTCATCTGTGCTTGGAATGAACTTGTCTGCTAATAAGGAATAAGCAGAAGGTTAACTCAAGTACTAACCTAAAATGTTTTTTTTTAATTGACATTTTTCAATTGCAAAAAATAATCAATTAAAATTGAACCTCCATTTTCACGACCATATCAAATTTCTTGCATACAAGCAGAATTTTACTAATAATAAGTCCCATCCATTACCTCCAAATCATTTGTTTTCATTTGTGGAAAATTATTAGGTCATTGACAATAAAAATACATTCAAAATACAATATATGAATAGATATAAGGTATTTATTGTCTTGCTGAGCGCGGCACTTCTTGTAATCTTAACAACCATGAGTTTAAAAGTCTGGGTAAAATATTTTTAATATTTAAATTAAATTCTTCAAGTAGAATGGTTAATAAAATATGTTAGGTTCCATAGAGTCTCGAGGCTAAGGAATAAAAAAAATTTGGACATTTTTGACAATGTTTAAAATAAATTAAAAACATTATTTATTTTAAAAGAGTGAAAAATTATTTATCATTGATGTTTTGTTCATTATCGTACAAAATTAAAAATGTGATTAAATGAATTTATTGATTATGTCTTTTGATTTTAATTAATTTATTAAATTAATACATTATATAATTTAAAATAATGATTATTTCTAAATATTTTGTATTTAAGTTTTTTGACTTATTTTTTGACTTATTACCAATGAACCTTAAATGTAGTTATTCTAGTTATATGCAACAACTTATACTAGTACGTAACTCTCTAATATTATTGGGCTCATAAGTAGATTACTAAATTATTGTAGTTTTTACTTGCAAGGGTATGGCTTGGGCGATCTGATTACTTCAGTGGAGAGAAAAATGCAATATTATATATTTGATTTAATTTCAATTGTATCTATAAAATATCATTTAATATTTGTCTTAATACATAATTTTGTTCGCGTATATATATATATATTATCCTACGAATAATAAAAAGAGGAAAACTTTTCAGTATTTCTTTTTTTCTGTTCAGAGTCTTTTTAATTCTGTAGTAACTTTAATGATTTTAATATCATGCATAGGCACTGAAGCTGGAAGTATGTAGTTTATTACATATAACATGATTTAAACATACACTTAATTAATTTGATTTATTATCTGTTATTCTTTTTTACACCTTTATACCAACGGCATTAAACACGTGCTCTGCACTATTATTTTTATTATTTGAACCTTACGACCTTTGACATATATTATGCTACCTCCAAAAAGAGTCTTCTAAACTTACCTAGAAAATATAAGATCACGAGTTATTTAACAATATCTCTTAATTCAGGAGCCCAAACCACATTCGATTGAAGAAAAATCGAATAGAGATACTGGACTTATTTTCTCGTAATTGCGGAGTTTAAAACATGTTTTACTCTGCCGAGTCGGAAGCTTAATTTTAAATTTTACCGATTATATAGGTGTGAGTGGCTTTTATTCCAATCTTTGATAAATAATAGTAAGTTGAAGCATATCATATCAAGAAAAAAGGGATTTATTGAAGTGCAGTCTTACCTATGTCGTTTGTTGTTGTTTTTAAGGGCGAAGTGATGCAGTCTTCATGTAGATCACCTTTGGTTCTGTTAAATTAAATAAATTATCCCCGCGCTTTTGGTTGTAAGATGTACCCCTTCTAATAATTTGTTTTTCTAGATAATTGAAGACGTATTCGTGAATTTATTATGTCTATTATAAGCGAAGAATTATATTATATTCTAAAATTCTTCATTCCTTGTTCCTTGACTCTAGAAGTCTTTTTTTGTTTATTTTACTTTTTGTGTTGTGTTTGTTTCATACTTTTTAACACATATAAAATTTATATATATATTAACATTAAATGCAATGTTAATATATATTAATAAGATTCATATAATTATAAATATTGGTATCGACTTTGTTTACTTAATTGAATTGCTTTTTTAATAGGTTATATAGGTTAATGGGTTAAAGGTCGATTTTTTTTTGTTTATACTACTTTAAATAACATAAGAAAAAGAAAATAAAATTAGTGTTTTTATTCAAATAAATCTGATCATATTTAACGTAATATAAACGAAGTAACGACATTAAATCCGGTAAAAAACAAATTCATATAAAGATTTATAACTAGCATTAATAAAACGATTTCCCATTAACCACGACCGCAAATTTATCTGGAAAATATATCGTTTTCATTTTTCATGACTTTCTGTGTCAGTAATGAAAGTTCAAATAATGTTTTGCTTAGTAAGGATGATATCAGGTTTTTGTTTTTTATTTGAAACTGTTAAGAGCATAAATGAAGTATAAAACTAAAATAAACATCACCTTTTTATTATATATAATATCTTTTACTTTTTTTTTTGCTTATAATTTCACATATATATTACGATTTTCCACAATTGCTATAAGGAAATGATTTTACTTGGCAATATTTTTCAAAAAAACTTCAAGTTTAATCTTAAAAGAAAAGTCCAAATGGATAGAAATTTACATGAGTTGACTAAATAGTCTAATGACATAGCAAATAAAAGTATAAATGAATAAATAGTTAAACATTAAAAAGAAATGATATTTATTATTTATTTTTTACAGAATTATTCAGCAAATAGCGTGGTATCCACTTTTGTGTCTTAAATATAAATATGTACTACTTATTTATTTATTTGCAAACCAGTGATTGACAACTGCATCATGAAGTTATTAACACTCAAGTGAGAAATAAATATTTAACTGCAGTTTCGAGAAAATATTGGCAATAACTCGATAAATTGCTAAACTGCTAAATTGCTACCGCTTCGCAGAGGAAAATGAAAATTCATTAGATATAATGAGTTTTTAGAGGAAATGTGTGGGTATGTGGAGAATCTATTGACAGTCGAACGTAAATTTATGAATGCAGGTATTGGCCTGAATTTTAGATGGAGGTGCGAGAGCAAAAAGCATGTCGCATTTATAAAGAAAAAAATTTAGCAAAAAAATATATACACAAAAGTAAAAACATATATTTACTGAGTAGGTTTAAGTTAACGTACAATTCACTAATTAATACACAATCAATCCAAAACACTAAGAAACTCAAAAAAACTACCAAAAAAAAAAAAAAATAGTAGTTATTGATAAATTCCATCTCATCTTCATTAAGAAAACACCTACATAATTTACTTGTCGGTTTATGCCACCCTTGAAATATTGGTAAGTGTAGTTATTGCTGATATAGTAAACCACGAAAAGCGTTCTAATTCCAGTTCTGTCTAACCTAGGCTGTAAGGTCATAGTAATCTCACATTCTTTGCTCTATACATTAATTATCGCGTTGTTGAACTCGTTAATGTTCTTAAACATTGTACCGAGGTATCGGCGTCATTTATGTGCATTTGAGAGTTTCTTCAGGTCATCTTGTCTTCTACTATTTTTTCTTTAATATTCCTTAACATCTTTCGGCCATGTCGTCTTTAAGTGCTTTTCCTCCAATATTACTAAATCAATTAACACAACAAAGAGAGACCTTGCGCTGTTCATCAATGAAACACGACATTTCAGCACAATCCTTGATTTCACTATCGTGGATTCGATTGCTTTTATATTTGAATTCTTAGCTCTCTAGTTTTTTTGATTTTTTATAAGAGTGCACCAAATGCAGAGAAGTTTTGTTAAAATTTGATATTTTATAGCCGATATTTGAGGTTCTCCTCTTCGACAACTTCGACACATAGATTTTTTTTTTTGAAGAACTTTTTGAACTTACGCGGTGTTTCGTTGATTGAAAATGGTCTTTAAATACTATCCGTTAAAAACTACCATTTAATTATATGACATGTATATAATATATATATCATGTACATTTAATTATCTATGATTAAATGTTTGCTGGATTGTAAATTCTTTCTGCATACATTTCTTTTTAGCATTCTCTGTAATTTTGGATTACTTTTATCTAATTTAAATCAGAATTAAATATTTGTTCTTTACATAATGTTGGTTTATTGAACCTGTATAAATTTATTTTATATTAAAAGACAAGTCACAGCTAATCAAATGTTGACAGTTCAGAATATTCACTTACTATCATTTATTTATAAATGATGCTGTTTTAAATATTTTTATGAAACCCATTTCATCAGATCTATAGCACAAAGCAAGGATTCATCTTCTTTTCAGAAATATGGGTTAGGTTCAGTTAGTGTGGTTGTCTGTTATCATAACAAACTAACTTAGAACCACCGATCAATTTATATTTTAAAAGTATGAATCTGGGACATTTCACAACAATATAGGTTAGTTTAGTAATGTAGTGTGGCAGTTAATCAAATTGACTGACTTACTTAGACCCTGGAGTATATTTTTAATTGAGAAAGTATAATTACAATATATTTTTATGAAGTCGTTCCTTACACACAGAGAGCAGAGATATATTTATTATCTTACTAAAATGTAGCTGATGTTAGGTCACTGTGGTAGTTAGTCGAATAAACCAACGGTCTATTTAAAACTTGCGTAAGTATAAATCTGGAACATTTTTATTAAAAACTGACAAAATAACTTGAAAAGTATGTAAAATGAAACAAAAATATTTAAAACTATTTTTAAAGAATAAATTAATGTAAATTGCTGAAATTACGGCACATTTGCATATTGCAACTGAGCAATCAGCTTAAAGCACGCACAGCACCTTTCACAAAATCGAACTCAAGTCGAAGCTGCGATTGCAGCAGTTGCTGCTGCCAATGCCGTACTTACTTTTTTGGTCATTGAAGCTGCCATGTCCCATGAAGGTGTCATTATTGTATATACAATTTCATGTATATAAACATTTGCGAATTTTATGCAGTAACGCATTGGCCTTTAAGCTTTCAATTTTTTTTATTTTATTTACTTATATATTCATTTATTTATTTTTTTTTTGTTTAAATCTAAGTTACTGAACGATTTGTCAATTAGTTGCACAAACGAATGGGTTAATTTTTATGACCATTTTGGTAGAATATAAGTGGTCAAGGAGTGGTTATTATTATATTGCCTACCAGTTGATAAGTATTTAAACAAAATATGTTTTATGGCTGATCCGCATTCTACTTATATTGTATTAGATTCTTAGCTTGATTTCACTATTAAACTTAACAAGAACGCCCACTTTTTAATTCTTAAATTTTTTTATTTTTAACGAGTTTATTGCGTGCAGTGCCGAAATTCAACTGCATTTATCTGCTTTGGAGGCGTACTCAACTGCCAAAAGCCAAAGTTAATTTTAAATACAAAATAATTGAAAATGCGAAAAACTTCAAAGCTTGTCAAATCAGTTTAGACAGATTTCATCACAGACTTCAACAAAATATCATAAATTATATATACAATATATTTATATGAATCTGTATGTATATGTATAATTATTAAAAATAAATTAAATCTTTAAAAATATTATTTTTTTTTGTGCATTTCGAACTCATATAACAATATCCTTCTGTGCTCTTAATAAGTTCATAAAACACAAATGCCAATATAGAAGTCAGTCAACTTACTCAAACTTGCTTGAAATTTCTGTCACATAATCTACATATTTCTATATTCACACTAGATTACTTTTCAAAAGATATTGATTTATTGGCACACACATGTTGATTTTTATTTTCTTGAGTTCTAGAGGTCAATTTGAGATAGTGTCTTTCAAAAAAAAAAAAAATGTGAATGTACCCATATTCATTTGTACGCGTGTTCAATGGTTCATTAAAAAAAAAAACGAAAAAGAACAACAAAATAAATAATAATAAAATGAATATAAAATAGTAATAACAAAAAATTGAAAGTATTTTTTATATATGGTATATACACAGTTTTCAATTCTTGTATATTAATATTCCAATACTCTATGTACTTGTAACAATTTGGTTTCTTAATTAATGCATTCTTGAATATTTTTATGACATTGAACTAGTTTAAGAAAGAGCTCTGTGAACATAATTCGATCACTTGAGATTTAATAGTTGTCCAATATTTTATACAAACAAATAGTTTTGCTGCTTTTAAATAATAAACAAATTGTTGTAGACCTTACACGCATATCATAAATACTAAATTAAGTAATTATTTTTTGTCATTAACACATATTAATGTTGCGGTGACATAAAAGATGCTTAATTTAATTCTGTTTTATGTAAATTTACATTAACTTCAAGAGAATTGCAATTCATTATGAAATGTCCTAAATATTTTCTATAATAATTTATGCATTCTTTTTTTGTCACACCTACAGCATTCGATATTTACAATACTCATAAATTATTCAATATAGCAGTATGGTATATAGTGACTCAAGTTAAAATGTCTTTGGCACGAGTACCTTTCAAGATTCTTCAGGCGTTGGTGGTTTATG
Source organism: Teleopsis dalmanni (assembly GCF_002237135.1). Classification (NCBI taxonomy): domain Eukaryota; kingdom Metazoa; phylum Arthropoda; class Insecta; order Diptera; family Diopsidae; genus Teleopsis; species Teleopsis dalmanni. The sequence continues at coordinate 175,542,611 of NC_051847.1, forward strand.
CGTATTTAAGGAATTCAACAATTGCGTTAATTGTAATGAATTACGCATATATGTAAATAAATATTAAAGATTTTTATTATTAAACATAATATAAAAAAAACAAGAAATCACATTAGAATGAAAATTGTGATATACACTAAATTGATATGAATTGTGGGTTAGATCAATTTAGAATAGATCAGTTTCTACACACTTTTTGTTGTATATCTTAGTTAAGGCTTTGGAAAATTTTCACTCCTCTCTATGTAATATATATAAGTAGCATTCAAAGAAGTTAAACATAGTCCAGTATTTTTTCTTTCTAATATCGCACAACTTTTCCTTTGCTTTTCGCTTTACAAAAACTTATCAAAATTGAATTGTGGGTTAGGTCAGATTAAGCCTTTATTTGTCAACCTTTTTTATTGTACACCTCATTTAGGACTTCTAAAAATTGCTATGCTCTACTGTATAACTCGTATAAGGAGCATTTTAAGAAAATAAATATATAAATCTAGTATTTTGCTATATCTTTTCTGTTATATTTCATTTGCTTTTAGATTATTAAGAATTAATAAAAGAAGGAATTAAAAAAATACATATATATCCAGTATTATAGTATTGTCCCCTTTTCAATGTCTTACACCTTTCCCTTCACTTCTACCATAACAAAAACTTATCAAAATTGAATAGTGAGTTAAATTGGAGCAGATTAAATCAATATTACTCAACCTTTTCTGTTGTACATCTCATTTAACACTCCAAAAAATTGCTATATCCTTTTATATAGCATGTACAAGGAGCGTATTAAGAAAGTTAGTATATAAGTCTAGTATTATATATTTTCTGTTATATTCCTTTTGCTTTTTGGATTATTGAGTATTAATAGAAAGCATAATTAAAAGAAATAATAAGAAAAGAAAAAAAAAGAAAATTAAAAAGCTTTTATATTTAACCTCATAGTATATATGACATTCATATGACAGTCGACCCCGTCATAACATAAATTTTCTGTTTGTTCTATGTGTTGCATGACTCTCCGGGTCTTTTACTGTTTTGAAGGTTATAATTGAGAATTTCATAAAATCGGACTATTATATTTTTAGTAATTGGTAATTGACTTGTTGCCAACCAAAACATAATCTGTAATATTCTCTTTGACCTCAGTTTTTGTGCGAATTGAGATTTAGAGATCTCTGTATTTTATTAGCAATTTTTAATGTTTGTTTCGTTGAAACATTATACTATTATTATTTCTATAAGTAAAGACACTGACTAATATTACTTAGTCTCTCATTGCAATTAGACATTTTTAGAGATTTCGTCTTGCTATCATTTTGGTTTGATTTCACAGATAACTTCTCAGCTTAACAAAGTGAATTAAATATTTAAATTAAATATCTTTTCAAAATAGTTTTCCTGTCATACTACTCCAAATTTTTAATTAAATTTTTTTATCAATAGCTTAGAAATAAATATTCGTACAATTATAATTTATTTTTGTGGATTTCCTTTTTACCAGAAATTTAAAAGATCGTCAAAGATATTTCATGTGCATGAATTGCAAACTATTAACTACTCTATTCATATAATAATTTCAATAATATAATGTAAATCAAATGAATATCAAGTAACATATCACGTATTGAGGCATAAACAATGTAACATATAATCCATTAAGGATACATGACCAATTTCATGTTCAAACAAATAAAAGAAAAAATTAATTATAATGAATATATATACGAAATAGACATAAACATTTTTCAAACATTGGGATTACAAAATCACACCCATCACGCCCATATTAATCTTTTTTTATTGCAGGTAATAAAAAATTTAAGTGCCCAGAAAAAACGGTTACCGTGCAACACAAAACCTAGCAGCAGAAGGCGGAACAAACATTCCAAATGTGGCAGCAACACAGATACAATTTAGCAGCCCAAAAAAATTGAAAGTGAAATGCCACAGTGAACTACTTTTGTAAGATCTTCACACTTTATTGGGAAATGCTTTATTAAGTTTTTTGAAATGTTTGTGACATAGTGAAGGGGACATCACAGTCCCCAAAATGCTGGAACATATAAATAATATGTGTTCTTAATTAGCACGATAAGATAAATCACTTTAACTAAGATTCACTATCCATTTGTGAAATAATTTTCGGATTTTAAATGAAACAAAAATAATTCAAAATATATTTCGTACATTTATTGGAATATATAATGTCACCATTCTGTATCTATTCTAACTGAATTCTAAGATTGCTATAATCTCATTTAAAATTAGATTAGTTTTAGATGCAAATATATGTTGTTGTGTAAGATACTTTTCATTTGGTAACTAACTTATTAATTTTCAAGAGAATCCTTCTATTTGTCAGACCAAAAAGTTTATAACCTACCTAATGTAATTTATTGCTAATATTTTATTAAAATTATAATAGATTTTTATGCAACAACCGTAAGAATTGATGGGTTAGAAATAAATTATTATTTAAGAGATTTACCGTACCTAAATTTTATTGTAAAATTCTAATAACTACGATAAATACGATACCAAATTTGATTTGAATATCGTTGTTGTATGCCATATATAGCTAACTGTTTTGAAACAAGTTATTGTAATGACATTATTAAATTCATCAATTCTTTCACTTCAGTAAGTAATCAGATCAATTCATCAACAGTAAGTATCTTATACTCTACAATATATTATACAATATATTGTATAGAATACATAGACTTATTATTTTGGATGATGGGATTCAATATCAATATTATAATCGTATAATCTAATCAGTTGGTTGGATGTTGTGTAATATATAATATACAAGCATATTAATCATACTACACCAAAGCAATACTAATCGATACACTTGAGAACATATTGATAAATTTTGACAACCCATGAATGTTGTATAATATATAATATACCAGCATATTTATCAGTATTTATAATTAATCATATTATCAAAATTTTAAAGCAGTGTTATGATTAACTAACCAAGAACCGAACGGTTGTAATCAAAAACTTTTTATTTGTAATAAACTCTACCTCCTACTAAACTCCAATAACTAGTATTGGTTACTGATTGGCAAAGTTTATTATTAATATTACTACTGAAAATGAAACCGATCTGTTATAATTAGAATGGAGTATATTTACCATATAAAGATAATACTTTCCAGAATGAAACCGATCATATAAGATTTAAATGCAAATACCAGCCTTAAAAATAAAATCTTGTATATGAAATAATATTACTACCAAGAATGGAAGCAATTTGAATGTAGTAACATATATCTGATTTACAAAGATAATACTACCAACAATGAAAACGAACCCATAACATTAGAATACCTGCCATTCAAATATATCTTAGTTATAAATTCAGTATATGTGATGTTTTGTAGCTACCAGAAACTGAAGCGATCAGTTATGGTTAAAATATTTTTATTTTACTATATAGTTTTTATATTTATATAATATAGTTTTTAATAAGTAAATTTAGTTATAATGAATTCTCAATAAACAGGGAGAAGGGTATTCAAGTTTCGTTCAAGCTCAAACCAACTACTTCGTTTTGTTATATTTTAGATACAAATGTCCAAACAACAATGCAAGCATTAACATATGATAATGCACTTCAGACCAATTACATAAAAACCCATAACAATCTGACAATTGGACTCTGAGTTTTCCTTTTCAAATTAAAACAAACACAAGATTTTTTTTTTTGAATTATGCAATATTAACCGCAATAATGTTAAAAATAATAAAATGAACTGAAATGGTTTTATGCGCTGTGATGCTTGAGATAAGTCAATGGCTTATTGGTAACTCGAGATAAAGTAATAAAAAAAGGTTTCAAGTTGCTTAAAGTGATTTAAAGCATCTGTGTGTCTGTTTGTGTGTGAGCATAAACTTCATCTGTTGGCAACGGAACTTAGCCCTTTGCGTAAAATTAATGCTGATGCAAGAAATTTACGTAAAAGCGCTATCAAATTTCATTAAAAAATACTTCTGGCCGTGCATGCGATCTTTTTTATGTTAATTGCATTTTAATTTTCGGTTGTAACTGTCGCTTTAGCGATCAACTATAAGAAACTACAAGAAAAAAAATTACAACAATGGCACCAACAGATGCGCCAGCAACATAGCTTCAGCAACAATTGTTGCACTGATTTTTCGGTTGTCTTCCTCTTCAAGAAATGCATAATTTGTTTGGTGTCTTCACGAGTTACTGTTGATCTGTAATTATGCCAGCAACTGTCAGCAGTCGCACGAATGTGTAAGATACACTGTTTGGGAAGCTGTGGATGGCATCCGCGTAGTTACTCAAACTGAGTTTTCATTTGTTGAAGAGCCCGTTGTGCTGGTTTTATTGGGCTTTGTTTATGAAATGCATATACTTCTGTTATGAGATACTTTTCATTGTTAATTAATAAAAGCAATAGTCAAGTGTTTTTGTTTCGATTCTATTACCAAAGAGCGAAGTTCAAAAGATGTATGCAAATTGTCTACTATTTCGAGTATTATTTAAATTAATTCAATGCTCTAATTTTTAATAGAAGAATAAAAGAAATGTTTAGCTTAAAAGTGAAATAATCTTCAACATAATGAAAAATGTTGATTTTAATGAAACATATTTAACAATTATACACATACCTTATGTTGCAAGTTTCCAATAGTTTTATTGTTCAAGAAAATTTATTAATCAAGTCTTAGATATTGACTCCTATATTACAGTAAGTTCATTATTATACGAATAAAAACAGTAAATGCTTTTCAAAAATGATTATTAGTTCATATTGATTAAAAAATAATTGATTTATAATTATTAATGATAATAAAATTTATTTTGCGTCGACCATATATTGAGACATAGGTTTTCCCATTTTACCTTTTGACTATATTAAGTATATTACGATAGAGTTTTAAACTTATTTTTTTATCATTTTAATTTCTAAAAATAAATGACAATAATAACATAAAATTAATTGTAAAAAATTGAAAATTGTGAAAACCTTTTGGAGTTTAAATTATTAAATGCATCTGTTTCCTTCTTTAACTAATTCATTACTGCTTTAATCAAAATGCAATTTGATACCATATTTGCATCAGCTGCATACATAATTTATTATCTTCATTATAAACGTTGTGTTTCCATAACATTTGTATATAAATTTTACCATTTTTGAATACTTTATTTATAATAGGTTTCTCTCTTTATTTTATTTGTCTCAGTACATTGTATATCATTCCTCAGTTTATGAGAAGGTATTAATAAATCAATACGACGATATTAAAGTTTCATTTTAATTAAAAGCAAACAGTATACATTATATTAAAATAAAAAATAGTAATGAAGTTAGTTTTGGTGTTACCAGAATTACAACACCCTTCACACAAAGTAATTAAGATTTCTTAATTTCTTTTTTTTAAAAAAAGGGTTAATTTATGAAATTTATGGTGTATTAATAAACAAAATGAATAATTTTTGTGATTATAAAAATAAACAATATTTGTAAATTTATATCAAAAAAAAATTATTCAATATTAATTTTAAAATATAAAAAAAAGAAACCTGAGACAACAATAGATTGTACATCAATACCAAAATCTAATCCCTTCAACTTTATTTTTAGTATTAACATTCAGTATTATTGCAAATATCTGAGTGCAAACCATGAAAACATTTTTTATTTAGGAAATAATTAATTACTTGGGTAATATAAAAGTCATAATTAAAATATTACTAATCGATTAATTTTTGCTCAAGTGATATATAATTTTAGCGGCTTCGCTAATTTGTTTATAACGAGTGAATGGAAGAAAATCTTCTGGCTAGAAAAGTGTTTGATTCAGTACACGAAAGAGAATATTTGTACCTTCGTTGAAAGAATCAGGTGGGCAACAATATGAAGGAGTTCGGTACTACCAACTGACAATAGCAAACCACTGAACGGGCTGACTGGAGGAAACTACACGAGACGTGGATAACTACGATTCACGTCTATAATGGCCAACTTAATAAGTAAGTACCATAAGATATGTGTACAATATATATTTTGAAAAGTAATGTATTAATGAAATAAAAAATATAATATTAATAAAGGAATTATACTTCCATCTAAATATTTAGTAGATGTGGCTGTCAAGAGAGTATATCCAAATCTATTCAAACGAAACTGCATAAAAACAATTAAAAATAAATTAATAAATTATTGGATGAAAATAATAAGCTATTTCTTAGTATACTCTTATATATATATTCAAAACATAAAGTAGATTTTCTGTTATTATATATAGATACAAGATATGTTTGGAGAGTTTTATCCACTGTAACTGTCTGGACTCAAAAAAAACTCCTTATAACATTTTCATGCGACTAGTTTAAAAACTGAGAAATCAAAAATGGTATGCCTAAAAGCAGTAGAAAAACATATATATAAAATATTTGAGAGATGGTCAATATTACACCTATGAATCAAAAACAAATCTGATGAGATCGGAAAGTTAGAATATTTATATTATCAGTCATGCTTTGATAAATTTGTAAATGATATATGATATTAAGTTATCGTGCGCTGGCACAGTTTAATGGAGCATAATCTTAAGTAAACTAAATATATAGATGTTTTTAGCACTAGATTGTATTGCGTTAAACTTACAGAAATCTACAGATATATATTTTATTATTGATCGAAGTAAATCATTATATAATTACTAATACAATACTGTAAATAGGATGTGATAGTTTCTTTTTGCACAAAAGTGGGTTCCATTTATTGACATATATAGAGATATATATATTGTCAATTTTTTAGCAACTTTTTATTGTTAGTAAGATATATATTGTCAATTTTTTAGCAATAATAGCTAATATCTTGAAATCCCAATGGTCGTCAAAAACGAACTTTGACTATTCCAACACTGCCCAAAACTTTAATGAATAAGTACGATATAAGCAGGTATAGATACTTTTTCAAATTGCTTAAAACCCATTTAGTTGTGGTTTATGTAATGTAAATCTACTTTACACATATATTCGATGTAAAATATCATCACTTTTTAATACCTTTTTCACTTTTTAAAATCAATATTCCAAAATTAAAAACATATAAACAAATAGACATACAGACCAACATATCTAAGTCTTGTTCTATATAAGTATCACACATAGATATAGTCTATAAAAATCCCCTTCACTGCTATGCAAACAGTTTAAAATATTTAATATACATGTTTTGCAATAAAATACAAAAATATACAATATTTTTTATACATAAAAGATATTTTTGCCATTTAGTCTGTAATTAAAATCTGAGCAAAAATCATTTTAAATATCAAATAAAATGTTTAATATACTTCGATACACGAAAAGCACTGCATTAATTTTTTATGTAATAGTAAAAAATATTAATTACCCTTTCTAATGTTGTTTCTATGATGTTCTATTTTTCTATAAAATTTTAAAAGTCCAAATTTATATAAATTTCGAATAAAATATTTTATTTGAAACTATTTTCAAATATTAGAAACGATATAACCAAGTAATTAACACCTAAAATTAATATCTGATATCAAATAACTTACTTAACAAAGTTTTATGTATAAAATAATTGAAAGATATAGAGTAGTACTTCAAAATAGTAGAACATTGTAACGCTTCATCAGTTCAATTATAATCCAACTCACATATTTGGATCAAAAATTTCGAAAGCTGAAAATCTTTAAAATGTTCTAGCTGCATGATAACGTTTGAGTTGCTCAATGATGTTGAAGCAGTTCGATTATATACCAGCGGATCGGTTATATACCAGCTGCTCGATGATATTCCAGCTGCTCGATAATATTTCACTGCTTGATCATATTCCAGGACGAGTTGAATGATGTTCGAACTCCTCCTAAATGGCGTTTACTTTTGTTTTATACAATTACGCATAACAACAACCACAATACAATATAGTGTTCTAACATATTTGAGCCCAAGCTTAAACCTAGACAGCAAACTCGATCTTGAAAATAACTGAAGTCTTAAACAGCTAGAATACTCGTAATATATGAAATACTAGTATAAAATGATAACTGGAAGCATAATTTATACGCAAACATACAAAGATTTAATATTTTCATTAGTATAAGTTATTTTTTTGAATACTGTTCAAATTGAATCAAGCTTCAAGCATTTTAATATTCAAATATGCTTGTGATCGACTATTTTGGTTTAAACATTTAACTCTAATATAATAGTGTTAATAAATGAGCTGTCCAGATAGGTTGTACGAGTATGCATTGAGGAACTCGAATATCATCGAGCCTCAGCACACAGCTGGAGCATCTTCGAATAGCTACAACATAAACGCACAGCTCGCATATCACCGAACATCATTGAACAGCTTAAATATTATCATCGAGCTGCTTGAACTGCTTAAACATTATCGAAGAGTTCAAACATCATCGAATAGGTAGAATATAAACTCACAGCTCGAATATTATCAAACAATATCGAATATCATCGAATATCGTAGAAGAGCTGAAATATCATTTAACAGCTACAGCATCATCGAGCTGCTTGAACTGCTTGAACATTATCGGAAAGTTTAAATATCCTCGAATAGGTACAGGGTCAACAATTTCGAACATTGAAAGTATTCGGGCCAAATATTTGAATTCGAACGTATTTGAATTCGAATATCATTAAACAGCTTAAATATTATCATCGAGCTGCTTGAACTGCTTAAACATTATCGAAGAGTTCAAACATCATCGAATAGGTAGAATATAAACTCACAGCTCGAATATTATCAAACAATATCGAATATCATCGAATATCGTAGAAGAGCTGAAATATCATTTAACAGCTACAGCATCATCGAGCGGCTTGAACTGCTTGAACATTATCGGAAAGTTTAAATATCCTCGAATAGGTAGAGGGTCAACAATTTCGAACATTGAAAGTATTTGGGCCAAATATTTGAATTCGAACGTACCTGAAGAACTTAAAAAAATAAAAATATTATTAAACCCAATTTAACTAAGGGTAGTGTGGTATTATTTATTATAATTAGAAATGTTAGAAATGAAGTTAACTATTTTGAAATGAAGTTATACTAAAAAATCAAATAATTAATTGAAAATTATATTACTTATTGTGAAAATTAAATGAAAAAATTTGTAAATCCACTAATTTATATGACTTGCATAATTTCAAAGGAAGAAATATTACCGTGTAACTGCACCTTAAATATATAAAAAATAAATCAATAAAATACATTTACCAAATAAAATGCATAGATGATAATGAGTCTGTAGCCAAATCTTATTATTTTTAACTACAGTAATCATATTGCTGAATTATTTATTATAGTATAAGTTTTTGTAGTAATGTTATATAGTTACACAAAAACCATATACAGAAATATTTGCATTTTGCGAGAAAATGATGTACATAGTATTAATATAAAATGATCTTAACTGAGTAAACAAACTTAAAGATATAAAATCCAACATTAAATAGAAAGTGAAGGTATGATTTTCAGCTATTTAAACCCAACCTAATTGTTATTTGAATATTTAACAGAATTTACATAAGTTTATTTTAGCTGCTAGATACTACAAAAACAAAAGATACATTGCACTTGTATTACTTTGTTTTATTACCACTAACAACACAAAATGATAATGAAAGGATAAGTGAACGTAAACAAATTTGTAAACTATTTTTTTTTATTGTTAATAAGAAAAATGCCTAAAGGTCTATTACGTGAACTATTGCTCTTCACAGCTGATTTCGGTTCTTTCATTTTTGACGAAAAATATTTTAGTGGACAAATATACTTACCCTTGGGCAAATAGCCTTCCTTTCAAAAATGAGATCGCTAATATTAGTGATCTTTCTATGACAATTATAATATATGTCATATTCCTTTTCGCATTTGCTTAATTTGTTTGCTATTTTGAATATCTAATCATAACATTTAAAAATAACTAAATTAATGCAATGTTAATGTTAATTATTTTTAAATGAAATTAAGTAATTATTTATGCTTCATTTAGTGCTATTTTTGCTTAGCTGCATCAAGGTTCTTTCGAAGTGTGAGGTTAATTATAAAATTGTGTTGAACTTAAATAATTAGAAACGCTGCACTAACTTATAAGAAGTATTTTACAGATATATATAAAAAAATATAAATCTACTAATAAACAAAAAATTACAAAATAAAATCTTAATAAAATCAAATCGATATTAAAATAGAAACGATTTCATTTTGTATGCTGGCGCTGTTTTTATGAACAAAGAATGCAATTGCATTGCATACAGCACTAGATGTGAAAATGTTGCAATAATTAACGTTGTTGCAATACTAAAACATTAAAATTTTTCAAGTATCATAAATTAGTTTTAAATTTTGTCATTCTACGCTGAATTGTTTCAAATGCATAACATTCATATATATCCATGCTTGGCTGAAAATTAAAAAAAAAAATTCATAGCAACATTTGTGCACGTTCTAAGTGCTTTAATTGCTTTTTTGTTACAAATATAGCTTCATACTTCTTAAAATTTAGATATTTTTAACAGCATTATATTTTCAAATTCTTCTTATTGCAATGTAAGTAGTCATACTTAAACGTGCAACAATTGTCAATTAAAATGTCCGCTTATATGATTTGTGACTACCATAATTTGAACTTTATGCTTCGCAACATTTCTCACACTGCAACATAGTTTGTTGCGAAACATTTTTTAACTTGTTGCAAAGAAATTTTTCTGACATACTTAAATCTACATTTTAATAAATGATTCGAATAAAAATGTAATTAATATCACCTTTTATTTTTTTATTAGGTTAATAAAAAAAATTCTTTTTAGCAAATCACAGATATATATTATGCTGCGCATATTATGTATGCGAATATACTACAAGGTTTCATTCAATTATGTTACTTCATATATCAATGGTTTGCACTTATATTGGCACAATGATTTATATATTTTTTTTTTTACCATTTAAGTTAGGCTTAGTTGCTAGTATTAACAATATATATCAATATATAACAAAATAACTTTTAGTATTTTTTTAAATTTTAGAATTGATAGTATACACGGAAAACCTAAAGATTTTTTGAGGTGGCTGATCAGGTGTGTATTTTAATTCACGGACGTAGCGGTCACAGTTCAATATACTTTCAAAATAAGTATGCAATTCCTAAGTATTAAGAATATACCAATCAGTTGATTTATATTTGTATCAGCAATGGCACGTAGTATATTTAAAAATTGATTATATTTTGAAAGATACTATATGTCAGTAGTTCAAACAGGTGTAAACAAATTTATAAAATGCCTGTGTACATGCAATACAATCCAAGGAAGAGCATAAAAAGTGTTTTTAAGTTGTTGTTTTCGGTGCATTCAATTACAATTTAAAGATATTTACAATGATCGTTATGTATTAGGTATGATTAACTGTGACCCAGTTTAATAAAGTGTTTGCAATAAAATCGAACACTAAGCTTCAAAAGTCTCAGACCAATAAACTAAAGGCCACAGAGGTTACACAAGATATTAATTACTTGCAACTCAAATGAAGATTTTGTGGCTTTTGTGGTACTCAATGTATGAAAAGTGATATGTGAATTAAATTCAAATCTAAGTTTAAATCTTTGCTAAATAGTTTAATTTTAAATTGTAGGTTAATAAACTGCAATAATGCGTTCGATTCGTCTGATGTCGGAATTGTAACTTCATGGTATTTAGTAAAAAGTGAACTGCAATTGCTGTGAAGGATGCAACTAAAAATTGTATATCATTCTGATCTCCTCAAGAATTTGGTATTTATGCCATTACTTAGTTATAGCAATTTGTATATGCAACGAATGAGCAATACACCATCCCAATAAATAAATTCAATAGACTTTAATATATTGTAATATATATTGAATATTAATTTATTGAAATTAAATGTTATTGCAGATATTCAGAGGTAAGCCGTTACAAATTCATTAAAAATTCATTTAATTTAATATTTCATGAAAAACTGATTACGGTTTTTATTTACAACTTTAACTAATCTAATAACAATAATAATTTATTATATATCCATATTAAAAGCAACGCTATCACAATTAATTTATTTGAGAACTATTATAGGATTTATTAGATAATAAATAAACACAAAACTGCATAATTATTTTATTTAATAATTGTTTTATTTTTGTTAACATTTATTTTTTAAATCATTGCAGGATTTATACATATAATAGTATATAGTATAATAGTTCATATAAATTTGATATATGGTTCATTGTAAAAAGCTTCCAGAATCGACCTTGACGCGCATGAAAACTACTGCCAAAATTTGGCAAAAAATTTAATCCACGTCATCAAGTTCCATAGTCAGTTAGGGATATAATTAATATAATTATTTCGATAAAGACATTGCGAAAGACGATTGGGATTTTAAAAAGAAAGGTGATTGGAGATATATAGAAGATTAGATCAAGCAATGGTGCAACTATATAGCCAATGAAAACCTTTACTTTGAAGGTGATCATATAAATTTTGGTAGATTAAAAAAATTTTTTTTTGTTTAATAATTCCAGTTCCAGTTTTATAAAGAGTATTCTCGTATAATATGATTATTTTTGATATTTGTGTGGACTTACCACACAAATATTGGAATAATACAGATATAAAATGATCTCTTAAAACCTTAATTACTTTGAGTTATTTTAGCATTTATTTGTGATTTAAATAAAATATAATCAAGAAAAAAATTAAAAAATCAAAAATTATTTAATATTTTTGGAGATAAAGGAAAGCTGTCCCCCACACTGGATATTTATCCATCAATGTTATAAATGGTTTTTGTTAAAATTGCGTTAAAATAACAAAATTTTAAACGTATCCTTTAAACACATATTGTGAAGAGATTGCATTAGATACAGAACACTTATATGTATCCCTTATATAAAAGGTGTAAGGAGTGCTGGCATCCAATGGAACAGATCATTGTGACCATGGCTGATATTTAACGCTATTTACTAATCCTAACTCAGCAGAAGAAATTCCACTCTTCGAATAAAAGTTGAAATGTTACCTGTTGAAAGTATTCCAACATCAGATGGGCTCAACAAACTCTTTCTGGTTTTGATCCAAGCCAGACAATAACTGAAAATTGGTATAATATAATAATTCCTAGCAAGAAGGTAAGAACTCATATAGAGCAGGGATCCATTGTGTTAATAAGCTGAGAGAGATATATTTTTAATATAATAAATAAGATACCGAAAACTATGATTGGTTGGTATTCTTTGATTAAGCACAATAGTAATATCTGGAGATCTGGAGCATTTATAATCTGTAACTATACGAAAAATTTTCAAAACATGAAAATATTATTAGAAAAAATTAAAAAAAATCAGAAACGAAATATTGCTTTTATTTTAAATAGGCACCTTTAAAATTTTAGATTTGATACTTCATTAAAGTATCTTTAAATAGCGCAAGTTCCAGATTTTGGCAGTCGATATTATTTTTCAATAATTTTCCTTTATTAATTTCTTCGAAGTATTTATTCTGTGACTCATATACTATATATATTAAAACAATACGACTAATCTACACAATTAAATCGACGATAAACTCTTTTAATGTGTATATCCAATTTAATTTTTAAATTTGATTAGCTACAAAATCTGAGACCTATTGCTACTATATTAGTTCCATTGATTTAAAATATAAAATCTTCATGTCATTGCATAGTTCGCAATTTAATAGTTAACTGAATTAAAGCTTTACATTAAAGACACCAAAATAATTTTATTATTGTATTTTACTTTGTTTTTATGGTATAAATCTTCTTACAACATTGTCTTGCATAATAAAGCTCCTCTTAATTACAGCATGAACAAAGACACTAAAATATAATATAAGCAATAATGAAAGTAAACTTGTACCATAAATAAATGGTACGACACAAAATCGGCTAATATCACCCCAAATCAGAATAAACAAGAAGAAAATGTTAACTCATCGCTTTTAAATCCATTGTCCCTGCAGCATCTTCAATGTTGAACCATGAATTGAGCGCAATTCCCATGAATTACCAACTCAGCTACAAGTTTTGAGGCTTCATATTTCCTTTCACTATTCAACAAATACAACACCTCAGACTGACTAATCGTACAGTTTTTGCATCATTTCCACATTGAAATTCCAGTCGCAATGCGAACAGATGCATTTGTACGAAACGCAGACTCCAAATTGAAATCGAGATACACGAAACAAGAGTGAATGAATCCGTTCACACACTCAAAAATATGAAAACCCCCACAAAAACCAGCGAGCAGATTTGGAGTTATTGCGGCGGCTGTGCGGTTGAAATTCGTTGTCGGTTTATGGATTCGGTTTCGTATCTGATTTGTGAAGATGCTGTTTTCAAGTGGTTTAAGTGTTTATTGATGATGTTACCGTAGCTTCAAGTAACTACGGGCTTATGCAAGGCTTCTCATAATAAAATCTTTTTTTTCAAATTTTTTTACTTTTATTGCGTAAAACTTACCAGAATGTTATTACTTTTCAAAGTAGATTTAATGGTACATAAAATATTTAAATAACATTGATATATACGCTTTGAAGATTGCGTAGCAGTTTTTATTGCATATTAAATATTGAGTGGAAGAACAATTTAAACTTTATATGACGGCATGTGCAATTTTTCGAACTCAATAGATATGTATATTCGCGTTTAATGACACCGAAAATTGCCAATGGCTTTCATAGTTTAAATACTTAAGTAATTTAGGTTAGTAAGGCTCTCACGATTTTTCTACTGGGTCTGAAGTTTCCTCGACAATATTCACTAATAATAGACAGATATTAAATATTTACTGTTTAGAGCGTTTCATTAATTAACTCATTTGAAAGAGGCGGTACGTTGAGCTGCAACATTTTATATTTTAAATTAAGCAATTGCAACAGATAAAATATTATTTCTAATTAAAGAATGTGCTAAAATTTATTATATATTAAAATTATTTATTTTTAATGCAAAATTTTGTTACATTAATTTATTGTATTGAAGTTTCTAATACCTTAAAAACAATTGTATATTATTAAAATTATATTTATTAATAATTATTATAATTATTTATTATAATTAATGTTAATTATGTTTATTAAAATTATTTATTTTTAATTCAAAATTTTGTTACATTAATTTATTGTATTGAAGTTTCTAACACCTTAAAAACAATTGTATATTCTAAGTGAATATTTTGTTATTCATTTATAAATATTATAAAATATTTAATATCGTAAAAAATGAAATAAATATTTATTTTAAATAATATTAAAGTTTTGTGTGTGCCCTTATATTCATGTACTATTGAAATAATGTTGAGACCTGTTTGCCGCAAATCAGACTAAGGCATTCCACTTAACAGCTTATTGCAAATATGCGCTGGATAAGTTGACCAATTCTCACGCCTAAGGTATTCATGCTTTTCCCATTGTTTTCGAACCAATTGTAGAAAACTTATGAATTCGACCCTTCTTATGGACTCTTTTCACCTACCGAGAAGGGCGGCTCTATCAGCAACAACGCTACCATCCATAGCGCTTTTACTCCTATCAAATCTACAGAGTTTAATTGTATCACTTTGATCTCATTGATGTACTACTGATATACTACTATGGACCACTATGCGAAAACTAAAAAAACTATAAACAATGAAGATAATATTAATATATATAATGTTTTCAGTATTTTTTACTTACATTTAAATTGAAACTTAAATAATAATAATAATTGTATTTACCTAAAAGGCTGTCAAAAAATTTACAAAAATATTTCCACGAAAGTACTTTTATCATTAACTGTTTAGAAGGTATCACCTTATACTTGTATGCTATCATGCTATCATAAGCCTATACGATCATAAGCATATGATCGTATGCATATCATAAGGAAATTATTAGAGAGTAACCTCTTTATTAACTACTATCTTAGAACTAAAAAATGACAAACTATCAAGCTTACTATTTTTTGCAACTTGCCTCGAAAGTTTGTAAAACTTCAGTGTGTTTCTTTTCTGTAGTAATAACTGACATTTGAGATTCTTCTGGCATCCTGTTATATTACGAATAGTAAATAAAAACTCAGTCTCAGTTTTCTTTAATCAAAAATAAAAACAGAGTATTAGGGTAGTGTTTCGGGATTACAATCATTTGTTCACAGAAACGAAAGCGAAGTGATATTACAATCTCAGGCGACATAATTCCAAAAGAAATAGTTTATGAAAAGCTATTCTATAGAATAGCACATAATAGAACAGGGTACCGTCTTCTAACGGAGCGGAGCACCGCGATCACAGTTAATCTTTTGTGCTGCAACAAACCCTAACTGAACAGAAGACATCCCGCTCTTCAAATGAAAGCCAGAATGTAAGTCGTTGAGGAACTCCTAATGTCGGAAGGGGAAAGTAGTTCTCGACTCAGTGACCTCTTCCTGGCCCAGATCAAGGCTGGGCAGTCACAGCAGTCTCGTCTGCTGCTAGGCAGAGTCGACAATCTATCTTCGGACCGACCCATTTTGTTAAGGTGATAACGCAGTCCATGGTGACCCGTTAAATATCCCAGCAGCAACCTCAACTCTGTTCTGCTGAAGAAAGACATCTTACCGTAACTGTAGGGATGAACAAACTCTTTAGCCTGACGGTTACCTGTAATGTCGCGCCAAAAGCGACTTCTCTTGATTAAAAACCATTTTTTAATCAGAAACGTAGTTGTAAAGTGACTTAATCTACAATATGGCTCCGGTTCAGAAAATTAAATTGCAGATCCTGAACTCGCAAGATTAAAGCTATTCTATAAGTTGGAATGAAATGGAGTAAGAAAGATGATTAGTTGCAACTTTTATTATTTTAGCATCCTTAAGTATTGAAACAGTGCTAATTATAATTTATTATTTATTATTAATTCAATGAAAATCATACAGGACTTACAATAATTAAAAAATTTTATTTAAAATTTCAATTCACAATAACATATTTGTTATGTGTTGGTATGTAAATGCATATTATTTCACAATGAAAATAGAGCAGAGGACTATTAACCCATTAGTAGATTGTAAATAATATGAGTTAGAAAAAAGTTATTTATACAACTCATCTTTCTGGTAGTAAATTTTTCTAAACGATAAATGGAATGCCTAAAATAATGAAATATTTAACTGGAATAGTCTATTTTATTGATTTTTAAATAATTAAAATTTCTACACTCTATATATATAGTTTCTTATTATACCACATAAGGTATAAAAAATACGTTAATATGGCTCTTATCTTAAATATAATTGAATTCAATAAAATAAAATGTTATTATCGGGATTTTACTGCAAATTTAATTAATAGGAGTCATGCCTGATTAATTAACATTTGCAAATATGTTGGTAAATAAAAGTAATTATAATGTATTAGTCTGTAATAGTTTAAATGCACTTAGCTTCGTAAACTCTTTGAGAAATGCATAACTCGAAATTTGCTGATTTTACCACAAAAATTCAATGTGGATATAGTTATGCTAAACGCTTGAAGTATCTGTAGTTACTTATACTTTAGAGTAATGATTTTTTAGTTACTAAAAAGCTGTTAAGAAAATTAATTTCGCAACAACCTAAAAACTTATAAGCATTCAAAGCTGTAAAAGATTTTATTTTTATAAATAATTAATATTTATTTAAAACTATTTGGAGTCTTTGTCTTCTTAAAAGTCAGGATAAAATCCAATTAATGACTTGTGTATAATTTATTTAATTGTAGTATTAAACAATCAATTTAATACGTAATTTTAATTTTAATTGCAATATAAATATGTAATAGATACTTTTATGTAAAATCATACATTTTCAATCCGTGAAGTTAATTAAAAATGTTAATGGCACCTCATGTAAAAAAAAAAATTTCACACAAATGGAAAAATATTTACTCATTTGGAGTATTTTTAAAGACTTTCAGGCTTATTATATATATTATATTTTAAAGTAGTTTTAGCTTTTTAAGGAAAACCTTTAAATTTTTTTATATCTGTTTCCAAAAAGTGGTTATTTTTACCGGAGAAATTAAAACTTTAATTACTAACCGTTAATTTTAAAGTTATAAATCGATCATTAAAGTGTGATTTGCAAATTTGCTAAACATTGATAGCACTGTGAGCTATATACTTAACTATTTGAACCACATTTAATATATAATTAACTCATAAGACGAATTTTAGGTAAAAGCCGCGGACATATCAATTTTGATTTCCTATTTGTACTAGCGCTAACTTAGAAAAATTTTAGAGCTATTATAGATATTATGACAAACTACAGTGTACTAGCAGCAAATGTGTCTAAAATAAGATAGGATTTGACTATATACTAACATTTGCAGAAAATGATGTCAACTAAGAAAAAAGATAAGTTTGAAATATTTGGAAAAACAATTAAAAATAACTATAATTAATTATTTCGATTAGTTCATAGCAAGTGAATTTGTTAATAATACTTTCACAGTAAAGTAACAAAACTTTTTGCTAAAATATACAAGTCAAGTGCGGCATTGGATCAGTTAGTTAATGAACACTGACTCTGAGCTTCAAATTTGACAGGGCGCAATTTCAATCTTTGGTACTTGCAGTCTCGAAAAATGATTTACGAATTATTAAGGTTCTAAAAGCTACTGAAGATCAGTATTTGGCAATACTTAATTTGGCAATAAAAATTCAGTTAAATTTTTTGTGTTTATGTCCTAAATATTATCAATACGTTTTAAACACTTTAAGGTTTCATCTATTGAGAAGATAGGAAAGTTTGAGGGGCACTCGTTAGACTTATACACTGTATGTACATCCATTTTGACTCTTTGCTCCTCATATGATGTACGGGAAGTAATACATATATCCTATTATATATTTATCATAAATCTACATAGAAATATTGCTCAATCTGGTGCTGTTAGGTAGCAAATGGTGCTGTTAGTCTATATGTGGCTAACGGACAGGATATGTTCCTCACCTATGCTAGGTTTTTATTAAATCCAGTTTTATTTGGCAATAGCCAGTTTTATTTGGCAATAGCCACGTATATATCAAATTTTAATAGCAGTTTTTAGAAGATAACATTCTACATTTGTTAAATTTTTTAAAATTTACTTGCTACTTTATAACGAATATTGCTTTCTACTTTACAGTTCAATCATTCAAAAAAAAATTTAGAAGGATGGAAATGAATATTTAAAAAATCTTTATATGAGTACAACCTTGAAACGAATTGTAAATAACAGTAATCAGACTGGATTAAATTAAGGCTTGTACATCTGTACATCTGAATCTAAAGCACTTTCACAAAACCAATATAATATCCATCAACTGGGATGTGGTGCAATTTCCTTATCTTAATGCTACTTAATGCTCAACCATTGGAAATGCGATGGCATCAATATTGTTATTAATTATTTTTGGCTTACTATTCAGGTTGAACCTTTTTGAGTTAATATATCTGGTTTTATTATTATTTTTTGCTGTTATCGTGATAAAGTGAAGGTTGGTCACTTTGCGCCATCTGCAAGCCAGATACCAACGGCAATGCCAGCAACATTCTCTTTCAACGCACATGTTGCACACTTTGGTTGGGTTTTTGTTTACCAACTGCACTTTTATCAACAAAAATATAAAAAAAATTTTTTTTTAAATTTTAAAAATAAAAAAATAAATAAAAAATACTCACAACATTCATAACAAATGTTGCCTGCCATTATTTGGTTCGTATGCTTTTAAAAAGGTTTAATAAATTTAACCCGGCATGTATAAATTGCATTTGGCGTTTGGCTGGGCTTTTGCATTTAATAAGAGTTGCACTCCATGTTGAATGTGGGCCTAGTATTATTAATTTATGTTTTCAATAAATTATTGCACAATTAACTTATGTCTTTTTGCTTGATTCCTACTAATTTACAACGCTGTGAACTACGCACAAATTATTTTCAATTTTTACTCAACATTTTTTAATATATTAGTTTTTCTATTTGATTAATTAAAAACATACGTATGCACTTGTTCATACCTTCATGGCTATAATTTAGCTAAATTCACTTCTTGTATACTTTTTCTTTCATTCGGACAGATAATTATATAAATGAAAGTAACGCCCAATAACACGAAAATCGTTACCCTCTTTAAATTGTTTAAATTTGTAGGTGAAATAGATTTGTTGTTGTGAATATAAATTACTTGAGACGATCGCTGAATATTGTTGGCTTTTCTATGGAGGACTTTTTAATAAGTTCAAATTTGAGTTTTGATAGTTTCTGTTAACTTTCATAATAATTGGTAATGGCCATAACCAACAAACATTATTGCATTGACAAAAATAATGAAATTGGTGGAATACCATAAAATGTTAGCAAAAAGTTGGAAATAAATTTGAATGGAATTACGCACAGCACCATTTGGACATTGAAACACTTTTAGCATTTGAAAAATATTTAATTTATGTGCAGAAATGTTTATAACTCACACAAATGCATTTCAAAATTTATTACCAAGCTTAAGTGACTTTTTATTAAAATAAAAACCAAGAAAATATATTAGTTAAATAAAATATTTTTATTATAATGAAAAATATTGCATAAATGAATTTTATCGCACGTAAATAACCGTGGGAATAATTTTATATTTCTCATCCCAGTGAAATTAATTAAAATTAAGTTTGTTGCTTAAGTCGTTTGTTTAAGAAAGTAACCGCACTTTTACACTACGTAATGCTTAACTAATATTATCTTTACTCCTCATTTGAATATTATACATATTAATATTATGAAGATTTGTTTACTAAAATGTTAACAAAATAATTAAATAGTTATTGTATAATAAATTAGATTTTGCCCTAAGAGAATTTTCTTAAATTCATGGTCATATTTAATACAATCAGTTTTTCATTACGGAAGTTGAGGTTTTTGGATCTCTTCTTATGGAAAACTTTAAAAACAGATTGTGAGAAATAAATTTAGAGAAATGGTTAGGAATATTTTTAAAGTTATTTTTATGATTATGTATGATATATTATTTTTTTGCTGTGGCAGCGACATACTGTAAATGTGTGTGATGGATAGAAAGTAAAATTCGAGTAAAAATCAAGTAAGCAGGCTCAACCTTAGCCTGCTCGAAAAAGATATAGTATATTTAGAATAACGCAACTATAAATAGTACTACGAAAAGTAAGTATTTAAATTTATTTTAAAATCACTCAAGATCAAATGACACTTTATATATTGACTTCTTATCGATGTAATGATATCTTAATAGTTCCTTGTGAACAATTTTTTTTAGTCCAACAAATTACAAATAAGGTCGATAAAAATTATTGCTGTAGGAACTTCGATACGATAAATTTAGTTGAATTTAATCAGAATTTAAATGCAAATACAAATTAAAAATAAATAATAATGTATTATAAGATGGACCAAATTCATGCCATCAAGCCAATGATAATAAATATGTAATGCTCGATCAGATAATTATCAACTAGACAGAATCAAACCGAAAGTCATGTTGAATTATTTAAACTATATAGCTTTCAATGCTTTTAGGTACTATATTACAATTAAATTAATTTAATATATATACTTGATATCTTATAGTAGTGTAGCCAATGACTCAATTTATATTTTTAAATAATTGCAAATTTTTAATTATTGCAAGACTCATACAATAATACTCAAATAATTGAATAAACTAAATTTAATATCGTTAATTTTTTTTGGATTATATTCTTTAATAGTTTAATTAATGCAATATAATTACAATTAATTATTTTTTATAACATACTTTACTTAAAATTTTATTAAAAAAAAAATTTTTTTAATTAAAAATATTAAGTACGAAGTACTGTTATTAAACATAATGTGGTATTAAAATATTATTATTAGTTTTAGGCTATTAATTTACATCATAAAATTTAAAAAATTATTTATTATTTCAACTTTAAAATGGTAAAATTAAAATTATTTTAATAGTACTTAGCCCTGTAATTAAACATGATTACATTACATCATAGACTTGACCTAAACATTTGAATTGGATATTTGAAGAGCAAGTTAATATTTTGTTTATATATTTTTTGGTTTGGCAAAATATTTTAGTAGATAACTAAAAAAACAAATTACCGCAAGCGTTTTATATTTTTCGCAATAAATAACATTCAGAGCCAATTATTTGCTTATAACAAAACACGATCTAAACTTTATTGACCACAAAATTCAAAAAAAAAGCCAAAAAAAATTAAATAAAATAATAAATATTTTCTTGAACACTTTTGATTTGAGTTTTTTTGAAGTCAAAAAACGATTTAATAAATAAAATTATGGGACAATAACTCAGAACGGTGTCACGTTTTACTGATTGCTGAGCATTTAAATATTTCTCACTAAATCTGTACTTAAATAAAGTTAGTCAAAATATTAACTCAACCACCGTCACAGATAATCACTTTTAATACGATCGGCACTCGATCAATGCCAAATTTAAATGATAACAAATTTTGACCGCAAGTTAAATGTGAAAGTCTAATTACGGAAAGGAAAGGTATAATATGAAGAGGATAATAAGATAGGTCTTCAATCATAAAAATGGTTTATTGTTATCTTATAGTGCAAAAATTAAGTCCAAAATAATTTGATTTTAGTCACAGAAAAGAAAAAAACAATTCAGTTCAAAATGAAATCTGATATGCGAAAGTGTATCTGAAGTATGAACTAAGACGTGCCTTCAATTTAAATCTAACACAACCTCATCTATATACAGTAACTTTAAATCAATTGAGTGGTACTTTTTTTAAATGAAATTTAAGTTAAATTATAAATAATTTATAAACAAAAAAAGTATAAAATTAAAAAAAAAACACTTTAAATATTAATATATTTTCTTCTTTATATATTATAAATAATAAAAGATACTCGTATCTTATGTACTTTTTTTGATGTTTCGTGTAAACATGACTGTCATGTCAATGTGCCATTTGAATGAAGTTTCTTTGGGTTGCAGCTATGAAATTACTCAAATGACTAAATACTTTATTTTATTATTTTATATCATTTAATAATATTTGTAATGTAAAACAAAAAGCTGCAAATCTGTTAACACTTTTGAAAGTTGCATTTTGTTAAGTAAATTAAAACTCAGAGAAAAAAAATATATGCCAAGCACGCACACTGTGAGGAATAAATTGTATTTTGTAATGCCACGATTTGTTAATTTTATTTTATTTTTATTTTTTAATTCAAACTGTGTTTTTTAAAACAAACTAAGATGCGTTGAGGTAATAATTAACGGCGTCGGCTTCAATGCAAAAGCATGAAGAACTTTGAAGTCATTAAAAAGAATATTTAAAATTCACGTTCTACAGTTGCAGTTCGAGGGAATTTATGACTCTATTAACAGTATCTGTGCAGTTCACATGATGAAGTCATAAATTCTATCTATTGCATAAAAAATACTACAACAAATGTTAAAGTGTTTTATTACATAAACTGAACTTTATTATTGGTTTACACTTAAAGTTTAGTACTTGCATATATGTGTGTTTAGATTATATTTTGCATCTTTCACTAAACAAAAAGAACATAAAAATTCCTGGTTTTCTCTTTTTAATAAAAATAATATATTTTAGCCAAGAGTTGAGATGAGATGAATACCTGAAAGTAGAATAAAACAAAATATATTAATATTTTGATGCTTTTTTAGTTACTTAATTAATAATAACACAAAATAATTATTTTTATTATATATAATATTATTATTATATATATATAAATTACTAACACTATTTGAATATTGTTTGAAGAAATAAAGTTTTTCTTAATAAATCACAAATATTATTTTACCAACGTAGCAAATATACAGATCTTCACATTAAAATCGGGTTT
This sequence comes from Teleopsis dalmanni, assembly GCF_002237135.1. Lineage (NCBI taxonomy): Eukaryota > Metazoa > Arthropoda > Insecta > Diptera > Diopsidae > Teleopsis > Teleopsis dalmanni. The sequence continues at coordinate 175,566,566 of NC_051847.1, forward strand.
AAACTGTTATAACAGCAAAAGACTGGATATATTCGCACCAATCAGTTCACCATCGATCAATCCACACATTTAGAGTACATACATTTAGATGCATTTGATTAATAAAATACCACTTCATATTTTGACAATGAGATATAACTTCAGACACCCTTTCATAAAGTGAGTACTACTCTGATATCAAAACCTTTGTCACGGTGGCCCATGACTGCAATGAGCATTTCCATAAGTAGTGAGATAAAATCTATTTTAGAATCAGATTTTTTGTAAATAGGTACTAGACTGTGGTAATGAATTAAAATCAATGGAAACACATTTAACAAGAGAAATAAAATTTATATGTCAGAAACGTTTAATATTTCCTGTTCTTCAAAAAAGAAAACATTGACTTAAAATATAGTGGTTTAAAATTAGAATAAGTTGAAGTAAGAATCGATTTTTTTGTCAGTCATCAACAACACTTATTTCTAATGTTTTGAACTTTCACTTTTTTCGGCAGTCAACATTGCTAGGGGAATTGGACATTTACTTGTAGTTTAACTTCGACAAACCTTACTCGCGAGGAGTTTATAAACCATTAGCTTGCACCCAAAAATTCACTACAATATATTCTGCGCTTTAATCAACCTTAGGAAAACCCATTCTTATATGCATCTACACAAATAGTCAAGCAGCAAACAAAATAGTGTCTTCTTGAAATTTCTCTTCGAGATTTATGAGAAGTGACCAGGTTTGTAGTTAGAAAACTTTAAGGGCGCTTTCAGATAATTTCAGTTATTCAAAAAAACTTCAACTTTATTAAAGTTCTAGTTATTTTTTAAGTTATAATTATTATAATATTTTATATACATTATATTATAAATATATATATATATTATAAATATAGTCTTTCGATACATTACAGAGGAAGCCTCAGCACCTTCAGATCCTCTCATTAGCTACGTGTTTGGTTATGACATACTTCAGAAATTAATACGCAACAGCACAGCAATGGTTAACTGGGTGCCGTCTTATCAATGACAATTGAACTGTCCACAATCAGTCTCGTAGAACTGATCCTAATAAAATGATCAGCAACCACTCAAAGTTTTAAACTAAAACCTTTTTGTTGACTAAGTCAATCTCTAATATAAAAGTGTATTGTAAACCGAAGCCGCTATTTGAAAGATGCTTTGAATAGCCGCTAAAGTAAAGAGTAAGATCGCACTTGCAACCATGGTAAAGATACTCTCCCCATTGCAACAGAATTAAGCGTGTTGGCATTCAATTAGCTGCATTACCACCTTAATGTAATGAATCTGTTTAAATAGAGCCTGTTAGCAATCAATGGGTCACAATTGATTGTATTACCATTTTAATAAAATTCATCTCTTTGAAAAGATAAGAGTGTGAAGTATTTTTAAAAGCAGACGAGACCTATATTCGCATTTTTTTTGTGAATGCCCAACGTCAATATGAAAAAGGAACAGCATACTATGGCAGAAGGTTCTATTGTTATCTGATATTAAGGTGTCCTCATTTGTTGATATTTTACCTTCATTCAAAGGCCTAAATGTCTCTTATACAGTTCATTATAGCAACAAATACCAAAATGGCTGCGATGCTCCACTAATATTGGAACCAGTACATTATGCACGTAAATAAAAGTTTTTTAAATAGGAGTTTTTCGGGAAATTGTAAAGAATCATTATTGGTTTAAGTAATGAGTTAATTTAGCTTTGGAATAATTTTAATATAATTTCTTATATAAATGATAGAATTTGTAAAGTCACCTCTTCAGCTATACGAGTTTTCTTTCAAATTCTGTGCCTGAACATTATATTAGGTGGACACAGGTTCATCAAGGTGGGATATCTAAAGTTCGACACTTGCATAATGAATATTACTACTATTATAAATAATAGCATTTGCTCTTATGATTCTACAATCTTACTAAGTGCTTCTTTTGTAAGTTAAGTACTAAGTGTACACTGATCTAAACAAATCCAAATAATTATAATAAAAATATAACATATAATAATGCTATACTATATAAATGCAATTTGCTTTCTCCGGAAAACGCACTTTCAGCAAATATAAGAAAAAACGTCGAAGTAATAAATTCAATATCAAAACAAATATTAAAACCAAAAGAAAAAACTTGATTTCCTGTACTCCAGAGTAGTCTTCTTGCACTTGCGATATTGAAAGGCGATACTTACCTGTAGCGTAACTGTCATATCTTCTCTTTCCCAACGCAATGAACTTCAAGTACAAAAGAAAAAAATCCTACAGAAGAGATTTTATAGCCTGAACTAAATGAATCCGGTTAAAACGGCTGTAAGTTGATGTTATAAAATAAATAAATAAAGACATAATTGTACATCTTGATGGATATACAAAAGACACAACCAAACTAATAACTACCAGCCACAATAACAACAAGAAATTTAACGATGCTCGTTAAAGATACCAACAAAATGTACAAGTATATCAACTTGATTTTCTTACATTTTGTTTAATGTTTTTTTAAATTGTTTTTATTTTATTTAAACAATTGTTGACTTTGTTGGCGCTGTTGCAAAGCGGAAAATCGCTTGAGAATTTGTGTCAAGGCTGTTATGCGTTTCTGCAGTAATTCACAGAAGAGTGTGGGTAAACATATGCGGAGCGGTTCAATTTAATTGTCTCGTATTAGTTGCAGCAAGAAAAGTTTCCTGTGATTTTTTCGCGACATCCGGTTTCCTTACACGAAAACACCTTTAAGATTGAGATTGAGCAACTTGAGGTTTTCTGAATTTCTGGTTTGCAAATTTAAAAAAGTAAAATTGGAGCAAAACAAAGTCAGTTGTGTGTTGTGGCAAAATGGAAAGTAAGATACGCAATCTCAAATTTGCATACAACATTTCTGCTGTGGAATAATGCTGCCCGCCAAACTTGGACACAAATCCCATGTCTGGTTTGAGGAAGAAATTTTTTGCAAATGTAATTGAGACACATTAACGCATTTTTGCTTTTACTTTTGCCAGATTTTTGCGCATAATTTAACTACTTTTCATCCTCAAGTATTCACTTACATTCATATTAAAAATAAAATGCAAACCATAACCAAATAGCTTTCATATTGGTATAATATATTAATATTAAGATATATGTACCTGGAATCGCTTTTCTTCATATTAAATATATTTTTTATATATATAAAAATTTTTTTAATTTCTTATTATTTTTCTAAATTTTTAGTATTATTTGCTTTAAAGTTTTGTTTACCCAATTTAGTTAAGGAATATAATTCACTTCTATTATGCAACTCTCAACGCAAACTAGTTCAGTATAATTTATTTGCCTCTTTGTTTGTTATTTAATATCATTTATTTGAGTTATTCCAAAAAAAATAAAATAAATATTTTAATAAAAAAAAAAAAAATTGAAACAAGTTAATAAATAAACTAGAATAGGCTTTTATTTTGGCAGTAACAAATTTAAATACAGACTTTTATTAAACCTACAAAATTTAATACCGCATTCTAATAAAACTGATTATCTACAGAATATATATATATACCCATATACCCATATAGCTCTTTATGTTGTAAAAGTCCAATATACAGAATACATTCAGCCAGCTTGGAAGACTATTCACAGCCAAAAGTTTTTAAATTTGATTTATTTACTAATAATAATATCAACATAAATAACTTATTTTTATTTGTACAACTGTGGAATGAAAAATATTCATAAAATAAGTACACTTAATATATTTTATTTATGTATCAAGCTAAGTGATTTATTTATATTTGTTTCAAATAAATAGGAATTTATTTAAAAATAAATAATATGTAATATTTTACTTCAATAATAATATTTTTTTGTTTTATTACATTCTTTGCATTCAAATAACATTTAAAAAAAAATTTATTATAAAATTAAGTTATGTATTATTTAAATATAATATATAAAGGCATATAAAATTTAACATTCAAATAAAGCTACAATTTTTCTACTTAAATACAACTTGAATACTTTACTATTATAACAGAAACTTCTTTAAATAAGACATAATATATTATAAACCAAAATGATTTCAATATTTAATTTTAATTTAAAAAATTTTAATGCAATATTAAAAAATATTAAAATATATTATATTTAAGAAGACTATTTTTAAGACTGAGAATTCAAGAAAAGCTATGATTTTATATTTTCCATACCAAATTCATCACAATATTATATGTTATATTAATATTTAATATAAAAATATTTAATCCGTAAACGACTGATTAACAAATCTGTTATATGTTTATATAGCTTATATAATATAAAAGTATATTGAAATAAAATAATAATTTTTTTGGAATTACTAAAGTATTATTTTAAGTACGCTTCATTTAAAGGTTGCTTTAATTATTTGATTCTCATTAAGTTTAAATACTTATTCATTTATACTTTATTAATTTGAAACTAACATACGAACATGAAAAACTATTTAATTTAATATAAACTATTTACTAAAGTAATTTTATAGATTTTTAAATATTACAAATAAACTTGCAAAATTATTTGCTTTAATTCAAAACAGTATAAAAAAATTACACATAACTTAAACAAAGTAAATAAATATATCTAAAATAAATATTTGATAATAATTAATCTCAGTTTTTGAACTAAATATGAATATATTTGAAGAGCAGAAATTGATGAAATATGTTTAATATTTATATTAATTTGAATCTTGTTTCTAAAAATATTATTTTGTGATTCTACAAGCAATGTATGTGAATAATATTCAGTAACTTTGTTAATTTGTATTAAGAATTATATTTGATTATTTAGTTTCGACTTATATATGAGATTACGGAACTCAAAACTCAACGTGTAGACAGCCTGGTCTATGGTGACAGGTGATTAAAGTTTATATAAATATTGGTTCGAATAGAAATAAAAAGACAATAACAAAAATTTAGTTAATTTATTAAATTTCAATAAATTTAAATTTCAATCAATTAACAAATTTTTTTGTTGAGTTTTCATTTATATTCGAACTCTTAAAAATTTTACGCTTTCGAGATACCTGGTTTGTACAAATGTTTATTTTAAGATCCTTTTCAACATTCAAATTAAGTTAGTTGATAAGCTTTATTCGATTTCAGTAAAAACATATGGATATACTACATCCTTTTCCAAACGATCACAGAGCATGTTAAGCTAACATATGTGATGATTTCGCTCGCCATTTAATAGGATCTGAAGGCTTGAACAGTTCTTGCACCTGCATTTGACTTATCACTTAATGATATTGATAAACCTAATAATATATCTTGTTTCATTATTTTAAGTAAATTATTTAAAGCTACTGAACTCGTTTTTATACATGAGCATGAGCAGAGAGAATGAGCAGATATTTTAAGTAAACATATCACTCTATATTTCAGATAATCTGTTGGTGTCAAAATTCTTTAAACAGTTCAAAAACTAGTGATAAATATGACTTCAGCTCGGTTTAGACTAAGTAACCCGTCATCATTCTTGTTGAGAATATATTAAATAATTTCAATAATAATATCAATAAAAATGATTTTAACCACAACAAATTTGTTAATTCTTTAATAATAACATATTAAAAAATGTTTAGAAATTTTAATTAATATCAATAAATATTATAGCAGAACAAGCTCAAGGTTAGATATATTTAAATACTTTTAAGTTTAACTTTTGTCATGCAATCAATGTTACACCAATTTTGTTACTAATTATTAATAATTTATTATTTTAATGAACAACAATTTTTTAATAATAATTTTATTTCTAAACTGTAATAGTTTAATGATACACATTTATTTTTTTTTTTTTTTAAGAAATTTAATTGAACTAAGATTTTGACTTCATTCTATAGTCATCTTCAGGATACTGATTATTAGTATAATAATTTATTTATTTTTGAAATTAAATCTATAGCCCAAAATTTAGTCATTTTCCTGTAATGCTCTTATTAACTTTTAGTAATTAATTTATTAAATAGTTTTTACTGAGTTAATTTATTCTATCTACTTTTATTTCATAATAGATACTTTTGTGAGTATTTACGTAACAAAACTTTTATTACCTTTTGTTATACATTTTTTTATTACCTAAAAAATTCTTTTGTGTAGAAAATGAACTTTTTAATTATTTTCCAAGAATTTCACACAAACTGTTTAATGCACGATCAAATGTTAATGAACTTCAGTAGAATAATTAGCATAGACAAATACGTTTGTAACACTGAACTACTTTTCAGTAAAATTCTGTTATATTCAAGACCCATGAGCACACAAAGATACGAGTATTCCGCTACTACGACTATTTGTATAGACAAATGGTGGGCAAAAAGTTCTAAACGAGTTAACAACTTCACGTTAATAATTTAACCAAACAATGGTAATTTGTTAATGAGTTTTTGACCAGAAAGCCAGAAAACTGCTGAAAACTGTAAATAATTTTGATTGCGAGCTGCGCAGACATTGTCGAGGTGTGAATGAAGCTTAAACCACGACAGCACATCAGAGCAAACCCAAGATACCAGAATGCCTACAGTCCAGCATTCAAGACAACAAAGATGCAGTGGCTCTGTTTGCAATGAATAAACAAATTTAAAATCTAAGTGGCTTGTGGCATGAATAGAATTCGACAAATGCAGTCAACTATCATCTGAGGTGGGACTTTAAACACAGATTGCTTATTAATAGAAAATGAAGTGAAACTAATAATATTGAAATAATAAACTTAACAATTCAATTTTTCAAAACTTATTAAAATAGCGAGATATTTTTAATATAAATAACGAGATAATTATATTTAAACAGTTTTTATTTAAATGAATTCCATTTGTAATTAAATTTTAATTTATTATAAAAATAAAATAAATTTTTTTTGAAAATTAAACAAAATTACAGCTTATCTAATAAACTTAATAATGATGTCGATTTATTTCTGTTATAATATTGGCCAATTATATATATAAAAACTACTCAATAATATATAAAATAATTATCATGAAGTGGAAAGACTAAAATTAACACCTTTTAATGATTTTTTAGTATAACGGATTATGATTAAAATATACATTCGTATTGTATGAGATAAAAATTATGCAAACAAACTTAGCTGGAGTCCAAATTTTTGATTTCACACAACGCCAGGAGGTGAATTAGCGCTCATCACTTTTACACTATTTTTAAATGATTTATTCGAAACCAAATTGCAATTCATTTTGATTGCGAAGGGAAACTCTTTTCTTTGGGCAAAACGTGCAAAATATTGATAAAAAATTTATGATCAGTGAAAATATCATAAGTGTTGAAATTATGTTGCATTTCAAGCATCTTTTTTTAAACAGATAGTTTTAATGTGAATTGTTTATCAGTTGCTTGGTAAAAGATCAACTCATTTTGGCTTTAAATCAGATAAAATATTTTTGCTATTAAATAATGTTTCCGTTGCAATACTTTCGAATCAATTTAAAATGATTTCGATTTTAAAAAATTTTATAAAATTTTTGAGTAGAAAGACTTGTCTAATTTCGACACTAAATATATTTAAATATTTATTTGAATATAAATCGTATAGAATAAACCCTCTAAATACTCACTAATAAAAAAAATAAAACAAATAAAAAACATTCCAAATAAAGAAAGACTGTGACTTCATATTTTTCGTTACAATATTACATATTACATATTATAAAAATAGCACTTAATATTTAGGTACAGTTAAGCTAAGTTTTACTGGCAATCTAAAGAATCCACTTAACACATTCTGCATATAAAAACTCGGAAGCTTAAAAAACCGCCTTAAAGCTTTGCCAAACCTTAAAATGTTTTATAAAGAGAGGTCTTGAAACTGACTAAGATCATCGTTAAACCTAATCTCTATCACAATTAAATGACGCATGCGACAGACAGTCATAAAGTAGACATCAGACACTCTTTTGGTCTTCATAAATCAGAAGATTCAATTTTATAGCATGATTCCTTAAACAAATGTCACCTATCAAAAAATCTACCACAAGACTGGTATTCTTACAGGGTATCTATAGGAGATTGGTGGATTTTTTTATTAAACCGGGGACAACTTGCACATAGATGTCCCCAGATTAAGTCCTCTCATTTTATATCAAATTTTCTGAACTCAAAAAATTTTTAAGAATAGATGCTTGATGCCAGCGATATGTCGGTTGTAAGAGAGTATTACCACCTATTAAGGTCAACATGTATTTTAAAAATGATAAGGATAAAACCACGTTCCTCATTTTTAAAAAAACTAGTAACATAAGGATATTTGAAACATTAGAAATTAAAGAGATGCAGGAACAAAAATGATCAATTTATATAAATAAAAAAATACAATTTGTATACAGTTTAACTCATATTATAAATAAACAAATATTTGTATTAAAATTAAACCAAGAATAATAAAATCCTCAAAAAAATTCTAATATAAAAACAACAGATATTATTACATTGATCCTAATTTTGTGTGTTTAGATCACTAGTCACTAATTAAAGTGAACAAACTCAAGAAAGTGGAGCTCCGTGACTGGTGCTTCGAGAATGGAGTCTCGAGACACGATTATGTCTCCAGTTTTTTTTTTATGTTACCTGTTTTTAATAACAGAACGTCATACCTGATATTGAAATGAGATTAAAATCGCTAATAATATTGACTCTGAAGTAATATGCTGTCTTTTTAACAACCATTAAGAGTTCTTATTTAATTTCGCAAGAAAAAATTAGGTAAATATCAAAAGAAAAATAGAAATGGACTTTGTGCCTCTAAATGACCATATTAGGAAACTCTTGTTACTTATAAATCGTAGCAGTTCTAAACCTTAGGTTTTATCTTCCAAATAACAAAAATCTATCTACGGGTATTTAAATAAAAAAATGTTTTGATATATGAAAGCGTAACTTTAATTAACTTTGAAAAGAAGAAATTCACTAAAGCATTTACTTAAGAATTTATAATGAGTTACTCTATCTGAAAATGCTTTCTGAAAGCACTATTTTTTATATTTTGTTAGAAAAATCTATATCTATGATAAATGTGTACTCTATTAAAATTGTACATTACTAATATATAGTAATAAATAATATTTTAATATAAAGATATATATGTTAAATGGTTGTTTTTCCTGTACTATAGAGGACCAACTCCAAATATGTTTGATTTCTAAATAGATACTATACATACAGAAAAACTTCTTTATTTAAGAATTGAATTCTATTTTGTTACAATTGAATTTGATATATTTATGTAAAATTATGACATATCAAATGGATATGTTTCTGTGCAGCCAGATGTCCAGCATTCACGCCATCTCTTCGTCAATCGACCAGATAATCTCGCAACTATTGGTTTCTCTGCCATTGCATTTTTAGCCAGGCTATGATTTTCCATTATTTGAACATGCAGACTCCAGAACTAAGAATTTATTTTTATTTCATAAGTGAAACTACTAAGAACATTATAAATACACAAATTAGTCACTTATTGAGTATACTTAACTTTTTGTGCAGAAAGGGGCCGTTTAAGAGTACACGTTTGTTAGTGCCTATAGAACTTACTATAAAATTTCCAGAGGCTATTATATATTTTCTATTTCCGATATTTTGGTAGCTATTTGCAGCAAACAGTTTATATATATATTAATATCACTTAAATTTTAAAACATAATGCAAAAATAATTTTTCAAAATCAATCTATATTTCTTTTAGTATTGATAGTTTATGAATTCTTTGGGAAATGTTTTTTTAAAAAGATTGATTAAATCATATATAATACATTTTAACTGAGCATAAAATAATTTAAAGTACTTTCAAATATTATTCATCAATTACTGTTATTCAATGCAGCTCAAATTTGATATAACTTTTATTTTGTAACTTTTGAAATCCATTATATTAACTGTATAGAGTAAAGAGAATTCAAAATTTTTAATTTATATTCATTTTCAATTTACATATTTATTTTAATATTTCGTATCAACGTACTTAGAATAATTTTATCAGCTACATCTACTTAATATGAACTTCGAACATTTCTACAGTTTCCATTTAAAGAAAATTTCTAATTAGCTTTTCTAACCGGAAGAAATTAATGTTTCTTTAAAATCTGACTTCTTTAAAATACTTCTCAAATTAGGAAAAATACATTAAATTACTATAAAAACACAATGTAAATTTTTTATAAATTTTTTATTAATAAATTTATTTACTCTAACTCAAGGTAAGTGATTTTCTATTTGTTAAACTTTTATTTTATTCATTCACTTAAAGCGCATTCAACCTGAATACAAATTATGTTTAAATTAATTTTTTCTACCAAAAAGAATTTCATAATAAAAATTAAAGAAACAAAACTGGTCACTAAAAGTGTGTCAACAAATACAATTTATTTATGTAGGAATATTATGAGTTTAAATGACTTCAAATGACACATGAAGAAGATATTTATGAAGAAAAGATTCAACAAAAATAAAAAAGTCATAAAGACGTGCTTGAAAATACACGAACAAAAATAAAGAACAACGTGAAGAAGAAATCAGAATCATTGACGAGAACTTCACAAAAAAAGATTCAGATATTTAATAAAGATTGAGATATTTTACAAAGATTTCAAAAAAAATTATGTCAAAAAGTGAGGGAAAAATAAAATGAATCTCATTGCTGAACTTTGAACTTATTTTAATTTAAACAAATTAAAAAAAAATTATAACATTTAATGTTTTTAGTTACTTTCAATTATTAAGACTAATATTCTTATAATAAAAACTATTTTTTATTTTATATAATTTAAATAAGTAACACAATATATTAATTTATATTGGAAAACTTCGTCCAATAGTTATGGCACATTTCGTAAACTTGACATTAATATTTCAAAAAACCAGCTAACTGGACCATAATCCAGCTATTACTGAAAATTAAAAATTTGCAATATTTCTATAGAAAAAACTGTCTTGACATTTTCCATGTTGAAAACTAACTTATTAGCAATGAATAATAAAATTAAAAGTTTAAAAATGGTGAATGGTAAGTACTGATGGCAACCTATCTCACAAAGGAAGCAACTGGTTTAAACATTGATAATAGGTCCATTTTAACACAGTATAAGGGGCACGTAAACTGTTCTAGGAGAACTCTACTGTTCTAAGTAGAGACATCCTTATTTCGGTAATGTAAATATTAAAATAAAATTTATAACAAATATTAACCAAAAACTTTATAAAAATAGATCGAAGTAACTATTACTTAGTTCGCCAGAATTAGTTAAAGAATTCAGCGAAGTTCTCACGTAATACTATAATGAATAAGAAATCTGTGTATAAAATTTTCTTTAGCGACTATAATGACTTTAGTGACCATAATGAATAAGAAATCTGTTTATAAAATTTTCTTTAGTGACTGCCTTAATAACGCATTACATTTGCTTATATCAAATTTTTGCAGAATATTTTCACTATCCTTATTAAATAAAAGCCGCAAAAAATTTATAACAATAACTGTAAGCTGTATATTATCAATATAATAAGCTACAAAACTATAAAATGAATTTCACTTTCTTATATAAATATCAACATAATTATCTACTTAAAACTAATTAAAATAAACAAATCAACGAACCTTTAATTGAAAATGTAGCCATCCATAATGTATGAGAAATCGATTGTTAACAAGAAAACAACAAACCATTAAATCAAAAATTTTGAACATATAGGTACTTATAAACAATTGTTAACAATCCCTTAATTTATCTGTAAAAATGCTTTTGTTACCTACATTAATGCAGCAATTAATTAAGTTGCTCATTAGTTGCAAAATATTTGCAATCAAAACTACCAAATCCATTCAAATCAATTTTGGTAAAAACATAAAAATTAATCAGTCTAAATTCCGTAAACGGTCAGTTGATATTATTTTAACCATAAAATTCCATTAGAATCATTAACGAGAAAATAAAACTATTGACTGACCAAATTAACTTACCTTAAAATCATTTTGTTAACGGAGCTTTTATCAACAGCAATAATGTTAATGACTTCTTTTTACACAACAATCGATCGCCAAAACACGATATATTTTAAACTTAGTATTTAATTTTAATGATCTACTATAAAAACAGACGTGTCCTATTACGGCAGTGCTTAACAATTGACTAAAATTGTGCAAATCACCAATTTCAAACGGTTTAGTTCTGTTTTACGTTATAATTGAATTCGTCACTAATTAATTTTTTTTTTTTAATTAAAATTTATTTATTTAATTGAGTGCTTAAAAATGATATGAAATTTCAGTTTGTTGCTTAAGTCTTCTGATTTGCAATATAAAGTTTGCACTTGAAAGCAAGCACAAAAAATTACAGCAACAAAAAAAGTAGTAAGTTATTATATCAAATATTTTATTCTATTAATATTTATTTAAATAACTCTTAGTTTCTCTCTAAAAAAAAAACAACAAAAGAAAAAACTTAATGTCAAGGTCCGTTAAATTTGCAGATTTTTTTCTTTATATTTATTTAGAATTAATCAAATTTTCTGCACATCAGTTATTCTTTTTGCACGCTTGTGATTATTTGCCTATTGTAAGATTTACTTTAGAAAATTAATTTTCTATTGACTTTCTTCTAATTTGTTTGTCACACTTTCCCCTTGCTTTGTCACACAATATTTTCTGAAGACTTTTTTATTTTTATATTTTAAGTATATAATTCTTTAAATTTTTATACAAAGAACCAAGTAAAATCATGTACCAACGCACGAATTGTACTGTCGCTTGAGCAAACTCACATTTTATTAAAATATCAAATTTATCACAAATTTATCTTTCAAAAGAAACCAATCAAAGGAGATATGTTTCTTGTGAGTATCACTTTCACACCTTGCGAAGTACCGTTTAGCGCGCTCGCAACCACATCAGCGTGTGTCCAACAATTAACTAAGCACTTTGGCCAAATGTTGTTAAAGAAAAACCCGCAGCAAACAGTCGCAGTAGTAACAGTCAACAGTCAGCAGTCAGCAGTCAGCAATCGGCAGACAACAACCAACAGTTAACTATCATCGACGACGAAGTCGCGTTTACTTTTTTCAGATAGACGCCAACAGCAACTGTTATAACGACGACAACATTTTCAATGATGTTAACAATGATAATAATTATTGTGATGATTATGTTAGTCATAATCATTATAAACGGCAGTTCGTTCAGTCAATTTTTTTTGGCATAAAAAGTATAAAAAAAATAAACAATGAAACTTGGTATGAACGCACGCCAAGAGTAGTAGAAACCGTTTTCAATAAACCATCTGCATAAACGCTAGCAACATGTTCGTGGTTCGCTGGCAACAAAGTTGCTATGATGACTTCTTTTTGTTGCGTTTCTTGTGGGCATGCTGAAAACTTGGTTAGTTGGTTAAGTGTGTTGTATTTTCTGTTGTATAAATTTAACTCAAACGACTATAGATTGAATATTGTATATTGAAATGAAAAGTTTTGAGTAACTTACAAAGTGAGTGGACTTGGTATGGTGAATTTTTATGCAGATAATGAAATTGTCATGTTAAATTCATAAATATTTTTTGTATTGAATTGAGTATAAATGCATTTAATGAACATTTATGCAAATATTTTATAAATAAAAGTTTTATGTACTATGACAAAAAATATTTGAAATTTGAAAATATTTGAACTTTTTTTAATCCCAAAAACCCTATTATGTTTAATCTAATAAAGAAAATGAACAGTAGATTTATTTAAACTTTTTTAAATAAAAATTAGAAAAAATAGAAAAAGTTGTGGCATTTGAAAAATTTTTAAAACCAAACATCCTATTATATCTAATATCCAATAAAGAAAATAAACAGTAGTTTAATTTAAATTTATTTTAAATAAAATTTTTTTGTCTTTTTTAATAAAATATCTTTCTATCCATAGAAATAACGGCAATAGATGAAAAATATTCAAAGCCCAAAATTCAATTTTAATCAAGTGAATTCCTGAGCTGACTATATGGCAGTGTTTTAAAAACAATGGTATTTAAAATTAATTAAAAACAACAATTTGACATAAATAAGTGAATTTATATAGCTGTGGCTAGTTCAAGAAATACAATAGTAAATGCAGATATTGGTAGCGAGTAAAGAGCAAAAACTGAAACTTTTAATATCAAAACTTTCAATGTGAATATATTTGAAATAAATTTAGCCACTCTATAATATTCAAAACAATGTGATTTAAAAAACTTTTTAAAATTCTAAAAGCAATAACTAGTGTTTTAAATCTAATTTATATTTACATTTAAAATTTTCTACATATAAATTTTGACTTTCTTTTGATTT
>NC_051847.1:175581011-175588196 GCF_002237135.1 Teleopsis dalmanni
CATGTTTCTACTTGTCTCATTTAGTCAGGTCAGCTTATTAAGGCCGGTGATGAGCATAATTTACTACACAAAGAGCTTTCACAAAAATGTGCTCATTATAAATAAATCAACTGAATTAAATGGAAAAATGTTGAATGCAACCATTGCAAATAAATTTCCCCACGGGAAATTACCAAAATTTAAAATATTTGTTATGTATTTTATGTGCAAAATGTGAACACATAAGCTAAATCTCATGCATAAGTCAGCTTATGCCAATGGAAACGACCAAATTTTAAATTCATTAACATAACAAAGTTATTATGTGGAAATTATGTGGAAACATGATATAAGGATTTTAGATTTTAGATTTACCATAATTTTTAATTTTTAATTTCACTTTACTCACATTTCATGATCTGGCAACACCATTGGGTAAATTTGCACGGTGTCAATTAAATCTGTGTTATCACATATCAAGCGTGAAAGTTTTGCTTTACGCAATTCTTGCAATTGTTCTGGTGTGAAAGATGATGGCTGATTGGGTAATTCGTACCAGAAACGATCACCACGTCGTACATAACTCATTTGCGTCGCAATTACGCATGCAAAAGTAGGTCCTAACATAGAGCCAGGCAATGATTTCTCAGAAACTCCACCTGACCACAAATCAATATCAGCTGGATGTCTAAAAAAATAATCATAAATTATTAAAATAATATTCAAAATATTTACATATAGTATTTAAAAACTTACTCAAAGATACTTTCATAGCGTACAATCGTTTCATTAGGCATAGAACCAAACATTTCTTCCCAAGTATTTGAAGTAGGTAAACCACAGAATTTTCTAAATTCCATATAACCAGGCAAGCCAAATTCACGTCCACGTTGCATATTAAATGAAACCAAATCCATACCAAATCGAGCACCTTCTTTCTTAAACAAATGATTTGTTACTTCCTGTGTAATTGAGTCGTCCATAGCTTGTGCTACTTGATTCATCAAACCCATAAAATATTCATCCAATACACCGGCACGATACAAGTCATAAGGACGACGTATCAAGTCAGATAAACGTTTTGACGCAATAAATTTATGTGCCTTAGACCAACGTTCTACTGCTGTAGGTAATAATGAATGTCCAAAACGGAAAGCTGCGCCGGCAAATGCATCAATAATGCCAGGATTTACACTTGGATCATAGCCATCCCAATAACCATCCTTTCGTAATACTAAACCAAACTTTTCCATTATTTCTTTACCTAAGAGTATGGGTAAAAACTCATTGAAGGTGACATGTTGCACAATAGCTACATTGATACGACGTGCTTCTTGGAATAAAGTTTCATCATCCCAATGTTTGTTGATTTGTGCTAAGGCTGTGGCTACACGATTGTGTTCTCGTGCCATTAAAGTGTGCATGCAGGTCAGTACCAATTGTTCATTGACACGAATTTCACCAGCTTCGAAACAGAACATGCTTTTGTTGGGACGAGTGCAACCCTCATCGGGTATATCTAATTTCAGTGGTAATAAATCTTTAAGTCCATACTCTTGGAATACAGGATTCATGCGCAGCAGACCACCATAGCCTGTACGCAGCTTCCGATCAAATTTCTCATTTACACCATAAACTGTGTTGGCATCGATGACACCGGTGAGTGTATTGAATTGTTGTCGGGAACCTTAAAGAAAATTATATATGTTAAATATATATCAAAAATTGTGAAAATATATAATTAGTCATATTTTAGATATAAAAATCTAATACAATATGCTGAATCAAATTAAAATTTATTTACAGTCTCTGTCTTCATCAGATGTATATTCAGTCTACAGTACTACTTCTGCAGCAGTTGTTACTACTCCACTGCCAACTTCATTAAGATTGCATTTTAATTTTTAAGTATTGCATTAACGTCATGCTATTGCATTCATTTAAAATACATTATTTATTTGAGTCGTTTAAGTATTTCAAAAATATAAAAATCACGCCTACTTCTCCCCACAAAAATAAGAGCTGACAGATAAAGCCGGCAGACAGCATGCCGAAAAGTGCAAAATTTATGACCGAAAAGTGCTTACCCGCATTTTTCTACCAATACTGAATGACGGTCTCTGTGTTTTGGCAATTGGGGCCATGATCTTTTAAGGCAACGGCACATGGCAAGAAGCTTAAGCTTCTGTATTTTTTTGGTTGGGTTTAATGATCAATAAAAGTATTTCTGTTGCCAATATTTTTTAATTAAATTGTAAAAATATTTCGTTTGCAAAATTTTGAAATCTTAATTAAGGATTGGTTAATAAAAGGAAATTGCCTAGACTTATTAGTTAATCACCACTATTAAGTAGATAATACATTGATCACTTTATTTTTTACTATTTGGCTTAAATGGGTGAAAAATACGGGGTATCAGTTCTTAACCACGTCCGATATTAGAATTTTCTAATTGACATTCTGTCACTTATCAAAGAGGTGTAAACGTCGTCAATGAGGGTATAAGTTTAGGCTTGACTTAAAGTCAGTTTCTTTCTATTTAACTTGATAAGTCGCTAATTTTTGATGATTGGTAGAGTAATAATATGTAATCTCTGACCGCACATTAAAATTCTTTGACAGTAAAGTGTTACAGTGCTACATAACAGCAAAGAAGTGCTATATTTTTACTTTTTGTAAGTTAGAAATTAAGTGGAGTTTAACCGAATACTAAAAAATTACGAACCTGATTGTTTAATAACTCGTTATTATTGTAATATCTCAAAATCAAACACACCTACTTAGTAAGATACTAAGCACATCCGAATATTCCTAATATACTATCGAAGTACGTAATAGTTTTTTGTGAAAAAAATACTTATTCTATTGGAAAAATTTTTAGAAACAATACGAATGACTAGAAAAGACAATAAGATCATATAGACGAATCATATAAATTTTAAGATTTTATAGATTTAAATTATTTATTCTGAAAAATATGGGTTATTTTTTTTTTGGGTTTGGAAAATTCATGATTTTTTTGAAATAATTAGTCACAAAGAAATTTTATTAAAAAATTTTAGACTTATATTTGATTGACGGTAATGTGAATTATTCTTCAATATAATAATATATATATTAACCATATTAATATATATGGTTAATATTCAATACCTCTTGTAAAAATTATATCATCGAATTTTGAAAACTTTTAACTTTCTGATTAAATAAATTGTTTACCCAAATATAAACATGATAAATCTAAAAAAACATAGATATCCAGTATTATTATAATATAGATATCCAGTATTATTGTAATACTTGATAAATCTCATAAAAATCAATCACATTTTTTATGAACCTTTTCCAACATTTCATATGATTAATTATATTATATTTATAAATATTAAAGAATGAATCTTCTTACCCAATCTGCAGCCGGGTCTAGGTGATGGAAAACCTCTCACAAAATCAATGCATTTTACATTAAACAAACGGTAGAAATAATCATCGTCTGGTATGCGGATCTCATTACAATAAGGATGCTTCAAATGTAAGGGACGCTTACAGCATTCCTCAGGATCATTACGGTTGATGGGATCTAAAAAATAATAAATAAAATAGTTATTATTATATTATGATTGTTATGTATTGCAGGTTAAAATAATTACATATTTATATAAATTATAATTATATATAATTATACATAAATTATATCAATTAACTAAAATAACACTATAAGGAAGATTTCAAAATCTTCTGCAAAAGTTATTCATATATTATTTTTCCAAATACAAATCATATAATTATCAAAATATGAATTACTATTAATTAAAGTATTTAAGCTAATTTAAGTATTATTTTTAAAATTTAATGTACTTTAATTATTAATTTATTCATATTCATGTATTTGTGCTTACCAAGTGGTGTGCCGGTTAATGTAAAATCATGATCCATGAATTGACCCCAAGCAATAACCATAACAGTGCCGGCATGATCATGGTAGCCGTCATCAGGATGCATGGTGCGCGAGACAATACGTGAGTAAGGCAAATCATGACCGGTAACAGAAATACGTGGTGCATTTATGCCGTCAGAGTAAAGTGGTCCAATTAAACGTTGAAATGGTGACATAGCAGCACCCCACGTTGGATGTTCAATATTATTGCAGAGGCCATCGAAACGACGATATTTACCCGGCCGACATTCAACACCAGCAAAGAACGGTGGACACACCTCACGTATGAGTGTCTTTGATGTGTCAATTGTGGGCAAACCCTTTTCAATTTCCTCATATGATAAACCATAACTATAAAAATAACAAATAAAAAAAAATTTATTTATTTTTTAATAGTTTAGTTATAAAACTACACAAACTCAAGAAGATGTACTACCTTCAAAAGGCAATACTAATATTATTGTCTCCTCAAATTGTGAAAAATTTATTTAAATGTTATTAAAAATAAATAAAATTTTCTATAAATTATTTTATTGATTATATTATTAAAAACTAAAATATTATGTCTCTTTAGTATAGCGTAATTAATAATACATAATATAAAACATAAAACCAAAAAAATTGTTTAATACACCACTATTTTTTTTCTTTTATTTTTTTATTCTTTATTTTTATCTTTTTTTACCTTTCATTTTTTTATTAAATAATACTAGCACTATTTATTAAAACATTTATTTTTAAAATAATTTTAAACATTATTTTTAAAATTATATCTTTATCTTCTATATTGTCTAACATTTGCACGTATAATTCTACGTTACTAGCCAGCTTGCTTAAACTGTTAGTGCTATTATTAATTGTTAATAAATAATCAAATTTTGTTAAATTTATGTGAATACATTTTGAAACATTTTTCGGCTTCAAAACCCCATTGATAATTCAATTATGTATTAAATTTTATTCTTCAATTAATTACCAATTTGTCTTAAATTTTTTTTGTTGAATTAGCGATAGTTGAAATCGCCACATATCCAACAATGTTGCTTAATTCGTTAGCAACAAATTCGCTATAAACATTCTATGTTATTTATAAAGAAAATATGAGTTCGTCACAGGAATTCGTTCCTTGTTATTAAATAATTTACTATTATTGTTGTTTTATGTATATATTAATAATGTTTTTATATATGTACAATGTACATATACATTAAATATTTTTTAGTAATAATAAATTAAAGCTTATTTAAAATAAAAAAATTATTGCTTGCATGAAACATCATCTGTTTCTTAAAAAATTATAAAAAACTATTAAAAATAAATATAAAATGATTTTTATATTAAAAATGCATTTTGAGAAATATTTATAGTAAAGCAAATCTAATTTAATTTTAAAGTTAATAACTGTTAAGTAAAAATTTTGCTGCAAAGTGTACGCTCTGGCTGAAAAACATTGTAATTGCTCCAAATGAACTATTTAATCACTTATACATTACGGCATACTTTAATTATTCTCACAGCGACAGTATAGCCGATCAGTTAAGAGAGTAATACTTGTCTCGATCAGCTTTGGACGAACTACTTCATCACTCGCTTGTTACGGAATACTTCAAACACACCCGCAACGCAAACACGACCGATCAGTCAAGAGAGTAATAATTGTCTCGCTCTGCATTAATTTCAACAACTCATAAACTAGTTTAAATTTGGCATTGATTTCAACAACTCATAAACTAGTTTAAATTTGGCATTACTGACACAATTGGTTCACTGCTAGAAAACGAACTAATCTTACGCTAGGCTTCCACTAATCCAGCTTCCTATAGAGGAATTACAAAAGAAATAAAAGACACAATTATAGTTGGAGACAAAAATATCTACTTTTATGGGAACTTAATCGGAACAAAGTAGATAATTACACCTCAACAAACACGAACAACTGACTGTTTACAACAAACCTTGCTATCTGCTAACAATTAAAATGTGAAAAAACGAAAGCTCTCCTAGAACTTTCACAGATCTTTCTGACACATAAAAGCTCTTTCACATACATAAATCAACTTATGCCAATGGAAACGACCAAATCTTAATTTTATTAATAAAAATTGATTTAGCAGCAGTGTGAACGTAGTAATAAAGCACATTCTGTTAGAGACTATGGAACTACTATATATGTTAATTTCTAATTAATTTGTTTTAAATATGAATACCGTGGTGTTCATAAATAAATTCAAAATTAAAAAAAATTTCTATAAATTAAAAAGTTATTAAAATAAATTAATAATTAATTAAAATAAATTTTTATATATTATAAATTTATGAAAACAAATTTTTTAAAACTATAACTTTATTAAAATAAATTTTTATAAATTTTAAATATATAATAAATATATTTATAAACTAATTTATTTATAACTTATATAAATATAAATTAATAAAACATAAAGTTTATAATAATTTTATAAACTAATGTATTAATTATAATAAATAAATGTATAATAATAAATTTAAATTAATAATAATTAATTAAAATAATAATAATTTTAATAACTAAAAATTATTAATGTTGTGAAGATGTGACGTATTACTCTTGAAATTGCAATAAAGTAGGGAAACATTGAAGAGAAGAAGATAGAACTACACATTAATACTATGTTCCAGGCCCTATGCTCCACTGAGAGATGAGGATAAGACAGAAATCAAATCGTTAATGAACAAGCAACATAGTTAATTAAGTTAGTGACTGACACAGATGCTAAGCAGACATGGCTTTGGGTAGTATAAACACCATTTTCACATTAAAGAAAATCCATGTTATCCAAAGTGTCCCAAGGAAATCAAAATAGATATTATATATTCAGAAAACAGTGAGTGTGGCTTGAAATATAATAGCCAGTCAAATCTGTAGTTGCACAAATGTGGTCTAAGTGTCTAGGTATGGGAAATGTCTGTATTGCAATATGTACTAGTACGAACTAATGAACTAACTAATGAATTTTAAGTTAACTTATCAGTCCTTTCAGCAAAAGTTTTTCGCAAAAAATAGAAGAGGCGGTTTTTCGTGTGTTAAAGTTACTCCCCAACAAAAACTTACGATCTTTTTATTACGTAGAAAAAGATAAAATATCACTTTATGAAAGGTTTTTATATACTTTTTAATGTTAAAGTCATCAAAGGAGGAAAAACAAAACGTTAAAAAAATCCTATAAGAGCAATAAACTAGCATGTCTAAATAATCAAAGCATCTATAAATATTCGTTATATTGAATGAA
>NC_051847.1:175588296-175599907 GCF_002237135.1 Teleopsis dalmanni
GTAAATCTCTTAAATAATAATTTATTTCTAACCCATCAATTCTTACGGTTGTTGCATAAAAATCTATTATAATTTTAATAAAATATTAGCAATAAATTACATTAGGTAGGTTATAAACTTTTTGGTCTGACAAATAGAAGGATCCTCTTGAAAAATAATAAGGTAGATACCAAATGAAAAGTATCTTACACAACAACATATATTTGCATCTAAAACTAATCTAATTTTAAATGAGATTATAGCAATTTTAGAATTCAGTTAGAATAGATACAGAATGGTGACATTATATATTCCAATAAATATACGAAATATATTTTAAATTATTTTTGTTTCATTTAAAATCCGAAAATTATTTCACAAATGGATAGTGAATCTTAGTTAAAGTGATTTATCTTATCGTGCTAATTAAGAACACATATTATTTATGTGTTACAGCTTTCTGGGAACTGTGATGTCCCCTTCACTATGTCACAAACATTTTAAAAAACTTAATAAAGCATTTCCCAATAAAGTGTGAAGATCTTACAAAAGTAGTTCACTGTGGCATTTCACTTTCAATTTTTTTGGGCTTTTAAATTGTATCTGTGTTGCTGCCACATTTGGAATGTTTGTTCCGCCTTCTGCTGCTAGGTTTTGTGTTGCACGGTAACCGTTTTTTCTGGGCACTTAAATTTTTTATTACCTGTAATAAAAAAAGATTAATATGGGCGTGTTGGGTGTGATTTTGTAATCCCAATGTTTGAAAAATGTTTATGTCTATTTCGTATATATATTCATTATAATTAATTTTTTCATTTATTTGTTTAAACATGAAATTGGTCATGTATCCTTAATGGATTATATGTTATATTGTTTATGCCTCAATACGTGATATGTTACTTGATATTCATTTGATTTACATTATATTATTGAAATTATTAAATGAATTTGAGTAGTTAATAGTTTGCAATTCATGTATTGAAATTATTATATGAATGGAGTAGTTAATAGTTTGCAATTCATGCACATGAAATATCTTTGACGATCTTTTAAATTTCTGGTAAAAAGGAAATCCACAAAAATAGATTATAATTGTACGAATATTTATTTCTAAG
Organism: Teleopsis dalmanni; assembly: GCF_002237135.1. NCBI lineage: Eukaryota > Metazoa > Arthropoda > Insecta > Diptera > Diopsidae > Teleopsis > Teleopsis dalmanni. The sequence continues at coordinate 175,589,391 of NC_051847.1, forward strand.
CAATTGATAAAAAAATTTAATTAAAAATTTGGAGTAGTATGACAGGAAAACTATTTTGAAAAGATATTTAATTTAAATATTTAATTCACTTTGTTAAGCTGAGAATTCATCTGTGAAATCAAACCAAAATGATAGCAAGACGAAATCTCTAAAAATGTCTAATTGCAATGAGAGACTAAGTAATATTAGTCAATGTCTTTACTTATAGAAATAATAATAGTATAATGTTTCAATAAAACAAACATTTTAAATTGCTAATAAAATACAGAGATCCCTAAACATCTCAATTCGCACAAAAACTGAGGTCAAAGAGAATATCACAGATCATGTTTTGGGTGGCAACAAGTCAATTACCAATTACTGAGAACATAATAGTCCGATTATATGAAATTCTCAATTATAACCTTCAAAACAGTAAAAGACCTGGAGAGTCATGCAACACATAGAACAAACAGAAAATTTATGTTATGACGGGGTCGACCGTCATATGAATGTCATATATACTAAGAGGTTAAATTTCTTTTTGAAATTTTAATTTCAAAGCAATGATGATGAATAATAAGTAGAAAGCGAAAACCATTTCTTTTGTCAAACTCCTTCTATAGGCACTTTACCATTCAGATAACCTAACAAAAAAAGGCAATAAAAAAGTTGCCAAAGTCCAACAACAAATAACGATCGTTCAGAAAATATGAAATTAGGACAGATATATATAGTAAAATATATTGACTGTACCCTAATCTAATAATTCTAGACGTGGAACGTATACCACACATCAGAACAATTTGAAATGATTAAGTTTGAAACAACAGTGTTGAAAATATTTCGTCCATCAATCGTTACTAAGAAAGGATGGGTAGGATAATAAAGCATGGTTATAGATTTAGCGTTGTATTCTACTATTGGTAACAAGTAATTGGGTGTTCCTTTTTCGAACGATTATCCAAATAAACGTCGGGAAGCGAAAATTGTTGACTTATAGAAATTGATTATTGCAAAAGTGGTTTATTTCTTAATAAACTTTTCTTATTATATCTTTTAATTCTGTTTTTTTGTTAATACTTAATAATCCAAAAGCAAAAGGAATATAACAAAAAATATATAATACTAGACTTATATACTAAACTTCTTAATACGCTCCTTGTACATGTTATATAAAAGGATATAGCAATTTTTTGGAGTGTTAAATGAGATGTACAACAAAAAAGATTGAGTAATATTGATTTAATCTACTCCAACTTAACCCACTATTCAATTTTGATAAGTTTTTGTTATGGTAGAAGTAAATGGAAAGGTGTAAGACATTGAAAAGGGGACAATACTATAATATTGGACATATATGTATTTTTTTAATTCTTTCTTTTATTGATTCTTAATAATCTAAAAGCAAATGAAATATAACAGAAAAGATATAATACTAGATTTATATATTTATTTTCTTAAAATGCTCCTTATACGAGTTATACAGTAGAGCATAGCAATTTTTAGAAGTCCTAAATGAGGTGTACAATAAAAAACTTTGACAAATATAGGCTAAATCTCTCCTCACCCACTATTCACTTCTGATAAGTTTTTGGAAAGGGAAAAGCAAAAGGATAGTTGTACAATATTGGGAAAGGGATAATACTGGACTTATATGTTGAATTTCTTTGAATGCTACTTATATATATTACATAGAGAAGCGTGAAATTTTTCCAAGGCCTTAACTAAGATATACAACAAAAAGTGTGTAGAAACTGATCTATTCTAAATTGATCTACCCCACAATTCACATCAATTTAGTGTATATCACAATTTTCATTCTAATGTGACTTCTTGTTTTTTTTATATTTTGTTTAATAATAAAAATCATTAATATTTATTTACATATATGCGTAATTCATTACAATTAACGCAATTGTTGAATTCCTTAAATACGCATGAACCACCAACGCCTGAAGAATCTTGAAAGGTACTCGTGCCAAAGCCATTTTAACTTGAGTCACTATATACTGCTATATTGAATAATTTATGAATATTGTAAATATCGAATGCTGTAGGTGTGACAAAAAAAGAATGCATAAATTATTATAGAAAATATTTAGGACATTTCATAATGAATTGCAATTCTCTTGAAGTTAATGTAAATTTACATAAAACAGAATTAAATTAAGCATCTTTTATGTCACCGCAACATTAATATGTGTTAATGACAAAAAATAATTACTTAATTTAGTATTTATGATATGCGTGTAAGGTCTACAACAATTTGTTTATTATTTAAAAACAGCAAAACTATTTGTTTGTATAAAATATTGGACAACTATTAAATCGCAAGTGATCGAATTATGTTCACAGAGCTCTTTCTTAAACTAGTTCAATGTCATAAAAGTATTCAAGAATGCATTAATTAAGAAACCAAATTGTTACAAGTACATAGAGTATTGGAATATTAATATACAAGAATTGAAAACTGTGTATATACCATATATAAAAAATACTTTCAATTTTTTGTTATTACTATTTAATATTCATTTTATTATTATTTATTTTGTTGTTCTTTTTCGATTTTTTTTTAATGAACCATTGAACACGCGTACAAATGAATATGGGTACATTCACATTTTTTTTTTTTTTTGAAAGACACTATCTCAAATTGACCTCTAGAACTCAAGAAAATAAAAATCAACATGTGTGTGCCAATAAATCAATATCTTTTGAAAAGTAATCTAGTGTGAATATAGAAATATGTAGATTATGTGACAGAAATTTCAAGCAAGTTTGAGTAAGTTGACTGACTTCTATATTGGCATTTGTGTTTTATGAACTTATTAAGAGCACAGAAGGATATTGTTATATGAGTTCGAAATGCACAAAAAAAATAATATTTCTAAAGATTTAATTTATTTTTAATAATTATACATATACATGCAGATACATATAAATATATTGTATACATAATTTATGATATTTTGGTGAAGTCTGTGATGAAATCTGACTAAACTGATTTGACAAGCTTTGAAGTTTTTCGCATTTTCAATTATTTTGTATTTAAAATTAACTTTGGCTTTTGGCAGTTGAGTACGCCTCCAAAGCAGATAAATGCAGTTGAATTTCGGCACTGCACGCAATAAACTCGTTAGAAATAAAAAACTTAAGAATTAAAAAGTGGGCGTTCTTGTTAAATTCAATAGTGAAATCAAGCTAAGAATCTAATACAATATAAGTAGAATGCGGATCAGCCATAAAACATATTTTGTTTAAATACTTATCAACTGGTAGGCAATATAATAATAACCACTCCTTGACCACTTATATTCTACCAAAATGGTCATAAAAATTAACCCATTCGTTTGTGCAACTAATTGACAAATCGTTCAGTAACTTAGATTTAAACAAAAAAAAAATAAATAAATAAATATATAAGTAAATAAAATAAAAAAAATTGAAAGCTTAAAGGCCAATGCGTTACTGCATAAAATTCGCAAATGTTTATATACATGAAATTGTGTATACAATAATGACACCTTCATGGGACATGGCAGCTTCAATGACCAATAAAGTAAGTACGGCATTGGCAGCAGCAACTGCTGCAATCGCAGCTTCGACTTGAGTTCGATTTTGTGAAAGGTGCTGTGCGTGCTTTAAGCTGATTGCTCAGTTGCAATATGCAAATGTGCCGTAATTTCAGCAATTTACATTAATTTATTCTTTAAAAATAGTTTTAAATATTTTTGTTTCATTTTACATACTTTTCAAGTTATTTTGTCAGTTTTTAGTTTTTTTTTAAAATGTTCCAGATTTATACTTACGCAAGTTTTAAATAGACCGTTGGTTCATTCGACTAACTTCCACAGTAACCTGACATCAGCTACATTTTAGTAAGATAATAAATATATCTCTGCTCTCTGTGTGTAAGGAACGACTTCATAAAAATATATTGTAATTATACTTTCTCAATTAAAAATATACTCCTGGGTCTAAGTAAGTCAGTTAATTTGGCTAACTTCCACACTACATTACTAAACTAACCTATATTGTTGTGAAATGTCCCAGATACATACTTTTAAAATATAAATTGATCGGTGGTTCTAAGTTAGTTTGTTAATATGACTGACAACCCCACTAACTTAACCTCACCCATATTTCTGAAAAAAAGATGTATCCTTGATCTGATGAAATGGGTTTCATAAAAATATTTAGAACAGCATTATTTATAAATAAATGATAGTAAGTAAATATTCTGCACCTTATCTGTGAACTGTCAACATTTGAGAGAATAATTATCTGTAACTTGATTTTCAATATAAAAAAATTTTGTACAGGTCGTTCAACAAACCAACATTAAATAAAGAACAAATATTTAATTCTGATTTAAATTAGATCAAAGTAATCCAAAATTACAGAGAATGCTAAAAAGAAATGTATGCAGAAAGAATTTACAATCCAGCAAACATTTAATCATAGATAATTAAATGTACATAATATATATATTATATACATGTCATATAATTAAATGGTAGTTTTTAACGGATAGTATCTAAAGACCATTTTCAATCAACGAAACACCGCGTAAGTTCAAAAAGTTCTTAAAAAAAAAAAAATCTATGTGTCGACGTTGTCGAAGAGGAGAACCTCATATATCGGCTATAAAATATCAAATTTTAACAAAACTACTCTGCACTTGGTGCCACATACTCTTATAAAAAATCAAAAAAACTAAAGAGCTAAGATTTCAAATATAAAAGCAATCGAATCCACGATAGTGAAATCAAGGATTGTGATGAAATGTCGTGTCTCATTGATGAACAGCGCAAGGTTTCTCTTTGTTGTGTTAATTGATATAGGAATATTGAAGGAAAAGCACTTAAAGACGACATGGCCGAAAGATGTTATCAAATGTTAAGGAATATTAAAGAAAAAATAGTAGAAGACAAGACGACCCGAAGAAACTCTCAAATGCACATAAATGAGGCTGATACCTTGGTATTGTGTTTAAAAACATTAACGAGTTTAACATCTCGATAATTAATGAGTTATGTAGTAACAGCAAAGAATGTGAAGTTACCTTATAGCCTAGGTTAGACAGAACTGGAATTAGAACGCTTTTCGTGGTTTACTATATCAGCAATAACTACACTTACCAATATTTCAAGGGTGCCATAAACCGACAAGTAAGTTATGTAGGTGTTTTCTTAATGAAGATGAGATGGAATTTATCAATAACAACTATTTTTTGTTTTTTGGGACTTTTTTTGAGTCTCTTAGTGTTTTGGATTGATTGTGTATTAATTAGTGAATTGTACGTTAACTTAAACCTACTCAGTAAATATATGTTTTTACTTTTGTATATATATTTTTTTGCTAAATTTTTTTCTTTATAAATGCGACATGTTTTTTGCTCTCGCACCTCCATCTAAAATTCAGGCCAATACCTGCATTCATAAATTTACGTTCGACTGTCAATAGATTCTCCACATACCCACACATTTCCTCTAAAAACTCATTATGTCTAATGAATTTTCATTTTCCTCTGCGAAGCGGTAGCAATTTAGCAGTTTAGCAATTTATCGAGTTATTGCCAATATTTTCTCGAAACTGCAGTTAAATATTTATTTCTCACTTGAGTGTTAATAACTTCATGATGCAGTTGTCAATCACTGGTTTGCAAATAAATAAATAAATAGTACATATTTATATTTAAGACACAAAAGTGGATACCACGTTATTTGCTGAATAATTCTGCAAAAAATAAGTAATAAATATCATTTCTTTTTAATGTTTAACTATTTATTCATTTATACTTTTATTTGCTATGTCATTAGACTATTTAGTCAACTCATGTAAATTTCTATCCATTTGAACTTATCTTTTAAGATTAAACTTGAAGTTTTTTTAACAAATATTGCCAAGTAAAATCATTTCCTTATAGCAATTGTGGAAAATCGTAATACATATGTGAAATTATAAGCAAAAAAAAAGTAAAAGATATTATATATAATAAAAAGGTGATGTTTATTTTAGTTTTATATTTCATTTATGCTCTTAACAGTTTCAAATAAAAATCAAAAACCTGATATCATCCTTACTAAGCAAAACATTATTTGAACTTTCATTACTGACACAGAAAGTCATGAAAAATGAAAACAATATATTTTCCAGATAAATTTGCGGTCGTGGTTAATGGAAAATCATTTTATTAATGCTAGTTATAAATCTTTATATGAATTTGTTTTTTACCGGATTTAATGTCGTTACTTTGTTTATATCACTTTAAATATTATCAGATTTATTTGAATAAAAACACTAATTTTATTTTCTTTTTCTTATGGTAGTATAAACAAAAAAAAATCGACCTTTAACCCATTAACCTATGTAACCCATTAAAAAAACAATTCAATTAAGTAAACAAAGTCGATACCAATATTTATAATTATATGAATCTTATTAATATATATTAACATTGCATTCAATGTAAATATATTTATAAATTTTATATATTTTAAAAAGTATTAAACAAACACAACACAAAAAGTAAAATTAACAAAAAAAGACTTTTAGAGTTAAGGAACAAGGAATGAAGAATATAAGAATATAATAGAATGTAGAATAGAATAGATATAATAAATTTACGAATACGTCTTCAATTATCTAGAAAAACAAATTATTAGAAGGGGTACATTTTACAACCAAAAGCGTGGGGATAATTTATTTAATTTAACAGAAACAAAGGTGATCTACATGAAGACTGCATCACTTCGCCCTTAAAAACAACAACAAACGACATAGGTAAGACTGCACTTCAATAAATCCCTTTTTTCTTGATATGATATGCTTCAACTTACTATTATTTATCAAAGATTGGAATAAAAGCCACTCACACCTATTTAATCGGTAAAATTTAAAATGAAATTTCCGACTCGGCAGAGTAAAACACGTTTTAAACTCCGCAATTACGAGAAAATAAGTCCAGTATCTCTATTCGATTTTTCTTCAATCGAATGTGGTTTGGGCTCCTGAATCAAGAAATGTTCTTAAATATGTCATAATCTTATATTTTCTGGGTTAGTTTTGAAGACTCTTTTTGGAGGTAGCATAATATATGGCAATGGTCGTGAGGTTCAAATTATAAAAATAATAGTGCAGATCATGTGTTTAATGCCGTTGGTATAAAGGTGTAAAAAAGAATAGCAGATAATAAATCAAATTAATTAAGTATATGTTTAAATCATGTTATATGTAATAAACTACATACTTCCAGCTTCAGTGCCTATGCATGATATTAAAATCATTAAAGTTACTACAGAATGAAAAAGACTCTGAACAGAAAAAAAGAAATACTGAAAAGTTTTTCTCTAGGATAATATATATATATATATATTATTATATATGATATTTTATTGTCATTATTTTGTAGGACTCATATCATTTTTAACATAATATAGATACAATTGAAATTAAATCAAATATATAATATTGCATATTTCTCTCCACTGAAGTAATCAGATCGCCCAAGCCATACCCTTGCAAGTAAAAACTACAATAATTTAGTAATCTACTTATGAGCCCAATAATATTAGAGTTACGTACTAGTATAAGTTGTTGCATATAACTAGAATAACTACATTTAAGGTTCATTGGTAATAAGTCAAAAAATAAGTCAAAAAACTTAAAAACAAAATATTTAGAAATAATCATTATTTTAAATTATATAATGTATTAATTTAATAAATTAATTAAAATCAAAAGACATAATCAATAAATTCATTTAATCATATTTTTTAATTTTGTACGATAATGAACAAAACATCAATGATAAATAATTTTTCACTCTTTAAAAATAAATAAAGTTTTTAATTTATTTTAAACATTGTCAAAAATGTCCAAATTTTTTTTATTCCTTAGCCTCGAGACATTTTAGGTTAGTACTTGAGTTAACCTTCTGCTTATTCCATATTATCAGACAAGTTCATTCCAAGCACAGATGAAATTACAAGTCTCCAAAAATTTGTTAAGTAATTTTAAATTTTAAATTAAAAGATAACTTTGAAAATAATATTAAGAGTTATTTTCTTTTTCTCTTTGGCCAGAATATAAAAGAAAAATGGATTTTTTTCTATAAGTGAATTAGAAAATATTTTAGATTCTCATTATCTTTCTTTAAGAGCTGACTTAGTGATGTCGCGGGCCACATAAATATTAGCCGTGGGCGGTATGAGGTCCGAGAATCATATTTTGGACTGTCCTACTCTTAGGTGGGACATCGAGTCTATAAGTAGTTTTCGTGAAATTAATCACAGACTCTCTCTTAAACTTAACCAAATTTTTGACTAAGCTTAAATTTATTTTTTTTAATTGGTGAATAAAATAAATTAAGTAATTTTCTTTTTGAAGTCAAACAACAATTGCCTTAAATTAATTAAATTTAATTTAACTTAATTTATATACTGACAAGATTAGATAAAAAAATTAAAAAATTAATAACATATTATTCATGGTTTAATGGTTGTCATATATATTCCAAAAGTGAAAGATCTAAAAAAGTAATTGAATTGACAAATAACATATTAAAAATAAAAGATACTACAAATTAACCAGCAGTTGCTGTTTAACCAAATTACATGGAAAACAAAAGAGGCAAAAAAACTAATGATAGTACATGATAGATACATAAAAATTTGACTTCACTCGATAAAAAAATACATAAAAATTTAGACATAAAAAAGCACGGGTAGCCAAAGTAGATACACTTTCACCTTCAACACCTTCGCATCTATTTTAATTGCGACTGATGGCAGAGGTACCTGCCTATCTGCGCAGTTAAATTGTAATTAGACTACTGTTATATACAAAATGCTTATACGTGAAAGAAATAAATAAATATAAAATATAAATATAAAATAAAAAAATTATATATGAAAAAACGTGAAGTGCAGCGGTAAATCACAAAAAGCAAAGATCAAAGTTTTTGCAGGTCAGAAAAGTTGTTAACTTTAAGTTAAGATTTAAGACCTAAAGCTGCGAAGACATGAAATATGGCAGCACCCGGCGAACGCCAAAATGCCACACAACATCAACAAATATATTAGCATTGATTTGTTGAAGTGATTAATGGCTTTTGATTTTATGGTGTATTTAATATATAATCATCCAATAGCGATCTTACTCGCTACTTAAAAATAATTTTTTTTTATGTATTATTTTCATCGAATATCTATATAAATATGTAAGAATTGAAATAATTTATTTATTATCATTTCCTTATTTTTTGCAGAATATTATTATTCACATCAACTGCTTTACTACTCACGCCGAGCTGCGCAAATGCACAGTTTCATCATTTTGGTGAACAGGTGAACACCCATTTGGGTTCGGAATGTGCACTTTTACTGGCCGGTCCTGGTCGTTCGTCGGTCTACGACTACAATGTGAATCTGTTCCGTGGTGGAGTGTAAGTAATCGTTTATTTTATAGCACTTACATTTTTTTATAGTAAACACTAAATTTTATTAATTAGTTAATTGACTTTATTCTCAGCCTTTGAGATTGTTCAAATAGGTGTTGAAAACATTTTTCGCTGATAGTAAAACATGTAGTTTTTATATGGCAACACTTTCAACATTCAGTTTTATTTTAATAGCAATTTTTGTTGCTTCAATTAACTCTTAACTAAGCTAATTTTAAGTCGCGCTTACATTTAATCTAAAGTTGTTGAAAGCTGAACGATTTAGGTAAAATTGCTACCTCTAAAAGAAAACCATGTATCTTAAGAGTTGATCGCATCAAAATTTAGCGGAGTCGCGGGTATAACTGGCGTCCAGGGCAAAATTGACTTTGGCGCCTCCCATAAACCATATATACATAAATATACCATACAGGTTATGCACCTCTTGAAGTTCATTCGGCACATTCTATAGTTGTTGCTTAAGGCGCAATATATGCCAATCCGGAACTTGTTACAAATTTAATTAATTTTATAGTTTTTATTTAATTGTTTTTGTAGTCAATACTTAAAATTAAAGGAAACAATTCAGTCGTTGTTAGAAAATTATTAATATAATTTTTAATAATTCCGTTCATATTTTTAGTTGACCTATTTGATACTTAATTAAATTTTTTTTAAGGTTTCTCATGTTCAATTAATACTAAAATTTTCATTGCATTATAAATGAGAATCATTATAAATGTTGAGTATTTTAAGTATGATGTTGTAATATATGCTGCACTTAGCCCTTAGCAAAAATTACATAATAATATTAATAATATTTTTATAGATCTTTTAAGCTGAATACCGCATTTTGAAGAAAAATATTTTTATGTTCAACTTCAAAACGTTAATTTATTATGTTAAGGTATATCGACGCTATCAACACTATCATCATAAATTATTCTTATGAATTTGAATAGTTTTGTTTATAATAAATAAAAAATGGTATTTAAATAACTACTACTACTACCACTACTACTCCTATTAGTATAATATATGTAACCACAATCATTAATTATATTGATGTAATAATTAAAACTATATAAAATTG
>NC_051847.1:175600007-175604548 GCF_002237135.1 Teleopsis dalmanni
ACATGCAAGTGTGTGTATCTATGTTGCTATGCTATCTACTTGTATCGATTTGATATTTATAAATAATGCCACTCATTGAGATACTTTACGTTTGCTATGCATATGGTATATCAATTGCGCGATATCAGTTTAAATAACCAAACAGCAGCAATAAGGAGCTAATAGAAGATGAAAAAAATAAAATAAATGTTAGTTACTAAAACATAAATTGTTACATGTACAACAACAACAAAAACAACACGAACAGTAACAACAACAGTACTAACAGAACCATAACAGTCACAATCACAATCACCATCAACATTAGTGGCATTAAGTAAAACTGTGCAGTGCACAGATACCACAAACACTCAACGTTAAGCTTGAGATACATGCTTAACCGTATGATTTATGTGTAGTGGAGCTATTTTAACCATTGGACCCCCAAGGCTATTCGGTATGTTGGTCGACCATAGCCAATTCTTTTAATTTTCTTTGCTTTTCGATTGAAAAATATAAACGTGGAAAAGAGAAAAATGTGTTTGGTTGGCAAAAATTGGTCAGCAACGGCAACGGAATAATAAATAATAAAGCTTTTACTTTATGAATGTGGCCAACAGAAGTTGGAGCTACAATTCAACGCTCTTCCAATTTAACACAGCAAAGCTAACAAAAATGGTAACAACAACAACAACAACCACAAACAATAACAATAGCAGCAACATCACCAGCTATAAGCAAATATTAGAAGAAAAAGCAATGTATCTGAGCAAAAAAAAAAAATTGTATCTGTAGTCAATTTTTGTTGGTACCCACATAAAAAAACAATTTGGAAGTGATGCGGAAAAGCAGTACAAAAAAAAGGAGAAATATTATAAAAGAAAAGCCGCCTGAACAGTGGCAAAAAATCTATGGGAAGTGCCCTCGTGGAGCTTGTCAAAACACATTCATTCCTACAATATTGAAACCCGGAACCATATTTAAAAGCTAAAAATTGCAGTTCAAGATTCAAGAGTTTGAAGGTCATTCAATTAGCTTATTTGTTTATTGGGGTGTTCGGTTCGGTTCGGTTTGTTTGTTTGCACACAGCACATTTACGGTCACAGGAACCCAGTGGAATGTATAAATCTATTTATGTGATTTTGATTTCAAAAGAAATGATTTATTTCTGTTCGAATTGTATTTTTACACATGTCCGAAATTGATTTCATATGGTTCAGATTATGCAGATTTAATAACATTAGGAAGAGAGAGATTCGCTGATTTATGAAGTAACTTGATTTTACCTTAATTTATAATATATACGGTTTTTTAGATCAGATATGAGTATTATATAAATAATTGTATAGAAGTGCAATTGATAATATTCTACAAATACAAATACAATTTGTATAAATCATACAAATTAATCATATATTAATATTTTTTTTCATCGGCCGTCTTTAAGAACTTTAGAATTATATACCAGCTTTTTTATATATACCATATAATTTAGTTTTGTAAACAATAAGCTTTTTATGAACTAGACGGGACTGTATGATATTCTATCTATAGGTAGAAATAAAGAATTGAATGGAATTCAAACGCTGTCGTATTAGATAAGTTGCTGTATACAGTTCTCATCGATATTACTCTTAAAAATAATAAAAACTGACATCTAAATATTCTATTCGAACTTTCTATTTAAAATACGAAAATCTAACGTAACACTTTGGTAATGAAACAATAATAAAAATAATGAGTTGAAAGACAAGCGAAAGATCTAAATAAGGAGACAGTGCTACAGCCGGTTTAGGATTTTTCAGTTGGCAATAGAAAGTTGTTAATAGATTATCTCACCTATTTCTTATGTTAAAATACGCAATATAATTCAGTCAATTGAATATCGTATTTACTCAAAAATAACATTAAAGTTATAGTCAAAATTTTCAGTAAACTCCGACAATGATAGAAATATTAAAATCTATCTGCGATGTGGTTTCCTGAACGAGTTACTCATAAAATGGTTTAAAAATTTATGATATAGGTATATCAGAAGAACAATATGATTTAATTATATATGAATTGTTGTACATATATGCACATTGTTATGAATGAGTAAACCTATTGATAAGATTAATATAAAGCCATTGTACATAAAACAAATAATACAAATTAAAAAAATATGTTTACCAGATATATTCAAATGTATTTTGGGAAATGGCAGGCAATTATACACTACTCTAGAAGATTGATTGCATTGAAGACAGATATTTATTACTCAAGTTGACGGTAATGTGGCCAGTAAAATATAGTAAAGTGTAAAATATTATTGTGTTTATTAAAATTTTAGTACAAAAAACTTGTTTTAGTATGTTATTCATATATAATTATTAAAAATTTCACAATCATATGGACTTCGTTTCAAAATTATAATAATTATTAGAAAGAATAGGACTTACCTCATGGTAACTAAAGTTTTTTGAGTTAAATCAGTACACGATCAGAAATGATCAATAAAGTGATCCTGAAGATAATTATAAAATACGTTTTTTAATAACTTTTAAAGATATATTAAAAATTTGACTTACTTAAACGTACCGTAGTATGTGCAGTAAAGTATATTACTACCAAATCTGAATTGCAGTTTTGGATATCGGCAACTATAACATAAGTTTTCGCAAAACTTGTTGATATTGGCCAAGTAAACCTATTGAAAATAAAGCAATACAAAATATATTTTTTTATAACTGATAAATCCTACTTGCTTGAATATTCAAACAATATTCTTATCTTCCTCAGATAAACAACAATTCTTGTTTGTAGGACTGAGTTTTTCGGCTTCGGCAGAAAAAAAGGATATTGCTAAAGTAAACTACAATATATATAATAAAATAAATTTTTTAACCGATTTAAAAGAAGTCTTAAATTTTACATACCAAAACGCACAGTAGTCCTTTATGCAAATCTGCTACTATCAAATCTTTAAAGTAGTCAGATATTTGAATTTCGCAAATATAGTGTTTGCTTAGGCACGTCAAACATCAATTAATCCAAAAATCTTGTGCAGTGGTATTAGATCAGTAACTACTGGTACTGATCAAATCAGCAGAGAAATGCTGATAGCGAATCCTGGGAATATTTGGATTTTGGATTTTGGCATATATTACAAAAGTTCAGTCTAAAAAATAAATATTTTCAGCTGCTAATAATGAGACAATCTTCTTAGATTATAAAAAATAATGAATAAAAATATAAAAATTTACTTTTATCTGACAAATTTCAAATTTTTAGAAAACTCAAGGCTAACATGAAAATGTATTTTTATATTATTGGTAATAGACACCAATAAAAATAAATGGAATTATTTTTTTTTTTTTTGTTTTAATGAAATATGGTTGACAAAACAACACTTCTAATAATAAAAAAAATTTTGAATAAATTAAATATCAGTCGCAAAGTAAACCAATTTCAGTTATACATACAGTCAGTGCTCAGCTTAACTTATTTCAGTTCATAAATTCATAAGCAATCATTATACTTACTATGTCATGGGCTTAGTAAAATTAGCATAATAGTCTGAATATGTATAACTCACCTCTGTGTACATCTTATAAGATCCAGACCAAGTTTCTCTTAGGAGAACTTAATGACGTCTGCGATTAAGCTGGAGAATATACCTCTCAGTTTTATTTCAATCTGTTTCGTCGTCAATTATTTAAGCGCGATTTGAAGTGTTCGACAAATATATCAATTTCGAGTGCAAATTATCTTAAATTATTTATTTAATTCAATTACTGAGTATTTAATATTATGTTTTGAGTAATGGCATTTAGAAATAAGCATAAAAAATATAAATTTAGAGCAACTCGATCTATATTTTCACAAGAATAAAACAAATTATATCTGATAAAAATTTTTTGAATAATTTAATGCAACAATTATTTTATACTCACTAACACAAAGAGCTAAGCTTACTATATTTTATTTTTTTTTTTTTTATTTAATTTAAATTCAATATGTATTCTGTCACATAGTACGGTGACATTTTACAATTTTTTAATAAATACTATTTGAGACTTGATCATTTACAATTAAAGTAGTTCTCCCTGTAGAGAGCTACTCTTTTCTTTTTAATTTAAGATTTCTTTATAATAAAATTTGATTTTTATAATAAAATTTGAAGCGGCGTTTTCCTTTTCAGTCTCGTAAATATATTTGAGGGGGACATCAAATTCGAAGCTAGGATGTTGGGATGAATTTGTATTCGTTCATGGTATTTTCTAGCTACCTTTTTTACTTCATCTCTTACCGGGATTATCCCAAGGTCCCGATGGATTTGAATGTTAGTTACATACCATGGAGCATTTACTATTTCCCGTAAAGTTTTAGATTAAAATCTTTGAAGAATTTCTATGTTGGATGTTGAGGCTGTTCACCATAATTGAATGCCATAGGTCCATACTGGTTTTAGCACACTTTTATATAAAATAAGTTTATTCTTTAGGGATACTGAAGATTTTTTATTTAGTAGCCAAAACATTTTTCTGTATTGAATCCCAAGGGATTTCCTTTTGTTAAAA
>NC_051847.1:175604648-175660884 GCF_002237135.1 Teleopsis dalmanni
CAAGAAAAAATTTACCTTAAATTATTTATATTTAAAAACAATTTATATATTAATAAAATATTTTTCCGATATTTCGACTATTTTCGGGAGTCATCTTCAGGAAAACTGAACCTTAATTTTATAAAGAGACAATAGAGTAAACAAAATGTTCACATAAAAAATTGCTACTTTAATTGTTATGTGTTTTGTAAAAACAAGAATTTAACACCAGAGAAGCAATTATAATCATATAAAATTATTATTAAGATAATCAAAATTAATATCTAGTACTTACTATCAAAAACTCGAAGGGTTTAAGCCATAATTTTCTTTAGTTACGGCACAGATCAATTTTAAGTAACATCCCATTATTTTTTTAATATGATTCCGTGTTTAAATACATATAAAAATTATAAGAAAAGAGAGTTAATTTTTAGTGTTTAAGGGAACATAGCGTCAAACAACTCTTTTCGATAAAAAAGTTTAGTCAAAAGAATATCTGTTTCGTAAAGGAATTATTCAAATTGTTTGATTTTTATAACTATTTTAAGTTAATTAAGATTAAAACTTTCTATCTTATTCTGCTTTAATAAATTCATAAGTTATGGTAGGTCAAAGTTGATTTTTTGAAACTTTGTTTATTATTTTTACAAGAATTCTTCTTCTTCTAGAAGCCTTGTCCGCTTCGAACGTCTCTCGAAAAAGTCATCATGGACTTTTATTGCACCATTGATATAAATTTTTCAGCCATGATATCTTTCTTAAATTTTTAGAATATTTGAATAATTTGTTGATTATTTTTAATATAAAAATACGTTATCTCTATCGTATATTTATATTTATATACTATATCATATATTCATATATGTATATATCATATATCATGATATATGATATCGATATCATAGACAGATTTAATTATATCCCTATCATATATGTAGGCATTTATTCTACATATATCCATATATATATTCACCACTTCGTAAAACAAATAGACCACCGCTTTTTTAAGCATGACATAGTAAGACACCAAAAAAAAATAAATAACAAACAACAAAAATATTTATTATTAAAATCTCTTATAATAAATAAAATCTTAGTTAAATCTATATAAAATATAATTCTAAATAATCTTCAATAATGCAAAATTTAACGTTTTTTTGTTAATTTCCCCGATTTAGTTATAAACTCCGATCTAACCTCATTCTCGCCAGGTATCTTAGGAAACTTTGTAGGAAACAAAGTTAAATAGAGCTCTAAGCATGTTGGATCGGAAGGTGAAAACTCGGACAATAGTTGAAAGATACTCACTCGTGGTGTTTTTGTTTTATCAGATACTATATCAAACATTTCTTCAGTTTGAGGCACATACTCCTTGCAAAACTTTAATTTTTGAAAATATTATTAGTTTTTTGCTTATCATTAAATCAAAAGTGAAATTGTTTACTTACAAAAGTAATTATACAAGAAATGAAGAAAAACACAAGAACTGGCATCATTTTGGACTTGAGAATGAAAAAGACTACCTGCGCAAAAGCATTATAAATAATACTTAACAATCCAATTAAGTTTTTCTCCGTACAACTGAGACAGATGTTAATGCATTCTACATTGAAATTATCCATTATATATATAATGTCAAAGATATATTTAATAGTTGATTTTCTGTTATACAATTCTAAATCAGAAAACAAATAAGTATTATTGTATTTTAAAAAATAAATCAATGACATATAAATCTTAATAATTTATTTTAATTTCAATAAATTACGCCAATTGATTTAACTTATACGAATGATATGTTTAGAAGGCACACGATAATTAATACTAATCATTGATATCATTGAGGGTATTGATTGAATCCGGATATAATTTATTACTTTAAATCATGCGTTGGAAATAAGTTTAGTCGATATTCTAGTAAACCCATATCGTATAACCCGTATGGCTTGTTCAATATTGATTTGGATTACCTCGTAATTCGGACTGAAAAAGAGAACGCAAAATATGCACTATGTGAATAGTTATCCAGATCAACGACTGATTCGCTAATTCAAATCACATAGTGGGAATATGTCTTATCCATTTTCTGGTGAACCCGTATCATATTTATGGCTAATGTTTCATTCGCTTATACGTTTTGCTTACTATCCTCCAATTTGGATAACCTCATAGCCCAAATAAAATCAGAAATAAAACAAATTTATATTTTTAAAATAAATTTCCACTTAAATAAAATAATTTACTATATTTTTAATAGTGACTTCCGCGAGCAAAAAGGATCAGTAATCCACATTGACTACACTTTTAGTGTATCCGATTCCATCACATACAATATATAACTATAAACAACAATTAATGTGCTAGTAAACCAATGAAAGTATAAGCAAAAATATTCCTAAAACCTGCCCAATTAGATACAGAGTAGGTACTATGCCCGAAATGATTCCATCTTCTTGCATGGTTCCCCAATCAGCTATGAACTGTGTCCAACCTCACATAAAGCAGCAAAAAGTGCAACAAACAGTTGCCATGGTTTTGGCTTCACCCATAGTTTGGAATCCGTATAAAATTTTATTCATCATTTATCTTAAAAAGGCCACACCTTCAATTCTGATCGTCACATTTGGGTCAAGAAATTGCGAAAAGCTGTTCCATATGAAGTAGAAAAAAGATCCAAGAGAATGCTTCGTGTCACAAGTCATTCATCACTATGGCAAAATTTTACGAATTAGAGTTGAATTGCTTTCACACCTGTCGTATCTTTTTTATTCTCCAGATTTGGCCCTTAGCGATTGCTAACTATTCATAAAACTCAAAAAAAATGTTCCAGAAGAAAAGAATTGGTTTCGTTGAGAAAGTCATCACCGAAAGTAAACCATATTTTTACGTCAAAGATAAATCTTTCTTCAATTCAATTATTGAAATGTTAGAAAAGGGTTGGAATGATTGTATTCCTTTTGGACAAGACTATTTTA
The DNA here is from genome assembly GCF_002237135.1 of Teleopsis dalmanni. Classification (NCBI taxonomy): domain Eukaryota; kingdom Metazoa; phylum Arthropoda; class Insecta; order Diptera; family Diopsidae; genus Teleopsis; species Teleopsis dalmanni. The sequence continues at coordinate 175,607,606 of NC_051847.1, forward strand.
GTGGATAAAGTCGAATTTGGCCAAAAAAAATTTTGTATTTTTGGTTATCATATGGACTTACCAACCGATATGTTACTTTATAAACGAATTCTTTGCCTGTCAAGTAGTCGAAGACTACATTCACTTACCTATCTTAATTTAAGAAAGGTACATATTTAGGTATTACTTAAGCAAAAATAATACTGTCCAAAAAAATAAACTCATTTTTCCTGACTTTAAGTTAAGCTATACCCAGTTAAAAATAATATTTTAATTAAATTTGTTACCTAAGCTGATTCCATATTTTATTTTATATTTATGCATAAATTTATTTTAAATTGTTGATGTAGCAATATGATAATATTGTGATTTCGACCTTTTGTTATAAGCCACATCGATATCAAATTGACTTATAACAAATTAAATATCAATTTCAAGTTTTTTTTTCTAGTGCTGGAAATTTTTTTAGGGCTGTTTTTGTTTGAGCGGTATTTACCCAATTTGCATGTTTTATTAAGTTTTTCAAAATGTTTATAAGCATACTCGTTGTACCAACTAGCTAAAAGTATCAAATTGCAAATATTATCAAAAAATTTTTTAATATTAATTTCGATAACGAAAACATCAATAGCAAACAAAATATAATATGTCAATCATGAGAGTCAAAAAAGAAAAAAAAATTATAATAAACAAAAACTAACAAAAAAAAAATCAAAATAATATTAACAAGGCACAAAATATTTTAAAACTTTTAAAAATAAATAATTTTAAAATGTTTTTTAATAAAATTTCAATTTGCTGCAATAAAAGCAAAACCACAACTGCAATAACAACAATGCGAGATCCAACTCATAACGATGTTGCCAGCAGCTATAACAGTTTTAGCAACGACAACAACAACTACAACAATGGCAACAACAACAGGAACAATATAATAGAGAATTACAAAACAATAGAAAACAAAAAGCGCAAAAATAAATTTTAAGTATGAATTTAATTTAATTTTCTGATTGATTTATTTTTTATAAAACTTTTTGTGCTAACAACAATAATTGTAAGGCAGTGCAGGGTAAAGCAGGGCAGAGCAGCAACAGCAAATGTAAAAAAACGGGTAGGAGTCATCATCGTTTTACACCAAAAACATCAACAACAACAACAACAACAATAGCAACAACAACCAAGGCAAATGCAATAAGAACAACAATGTAAAGTTAAGTAGAAAATTTCAAAGTTTTCCACAAGATTTTAAACTCAAGGGACATTTGGTGTAATGCAAACGCAAGCCAGCCAAGCAGTGATATGTGCCACAGCAGCAGCGTCCCTACATCGCCGCCGTTTCAATTTTTCAACGTTCCGCTGTTGAATATAAACAATCATGCTGCGTTGTCGAGTTGTCTTGAGTTGAAAAACTCAAAATTGAATTTAATGTTTAAGACTTTTGCCTCGGCTGTTTGGGATTTAATTCTAAAATTCTTTTATTTCTTGTTTTTTACTCTTTATGTTTTGTTTTTTTTTTATTTTTTGTTTTTCCTTTTTTTTTGATTTTTTTCTTTATAAAATTTTTATTTCTCCTTTTTTCTTTATATATTTTTATACACACTTTTTCAGCGAGAAACGAATACTTTCTATTTAAAATTTTTTTACTCCATTTTTTTTTTTAGTTTTTTTTTAGTTAAAATTGTGTTGGTTGCTTTCTGCTGCTGCTTCCTCTGTTGCCACTGTTACTACTGCTGTTTGCTGATACTTTTGACTGATGTTGACTGTTTGCCATAAATCATTTAAAGCATTTGTTTAACACGTTTCTCTTTCCTTACTCACTTCCTGCTTACATTCATACTTATACTACACAACTCTGTGCTGCTGTTGCCCTTTTCATGCGCCAGAGCTGTTATTGCTGTTCTTGCTGTAGTTGTTGTTATTGTTGTTAGCCTCGTTACATTTTCCAACACTAATCCCAGCATTAAATTCGGTTTAAAGTTACACATTTGATTTAAATTATGTCAGTACGGATGACTAAATTGCACGCTTCCCATTTTGCAGTTACACTTCGTGTACTCTTACCTTACACTCTCTCCCCTCTCCCTTCTTCCCAACGTCAATAGAATAAAATTTACAAATTGTTTTTCTTATTCCATCATTTTCACAAAATTTAATGAGTTTAACTGCTTTACTTATTTTTTTTTATTTATGTTTTATTTTGGTTTCAGGTACGTGACTCCCTATGCAATACAAATTGTTTCCTGCCAGGAAAAGTACATCATGTTGCATTTTAATACAGGTATATATGTACATATATTTGATAGAATAACATGAAAGCAATTTGTATAATTTTAGTTTTTGCAGTTCTTAATTTTACTATAACGATTCTGAATAATAATAATAATAACCTAAAGTAGATTGCAAATTCTTGCCTACTCTTGTTTTCCATAATATTTTATTATTATATTATTGCATCTTATTTTTTAAATTATTTTTATTTTATTTATATCTCAAATCAATCTTAACATATTTATAGACGTAATTAAAAATCATAAAATCATTAAAATATAACCGTTATTATTCACTAAAATAAATTTTAAATTTTATTTTTAAAATCAGTAATAAAACCAAAAAAAAACTTTAAAAGAAAGGTATCTTGAACAGTAGTGAATCACAACAACAAAATTTTTATTATTCATTAATTATTTGCATTTTCGGTTTTTTGGAAATATTTCTTATATTTAATTATTCGTAAATAATTTTTTTAAACTGCAAGTATCTTGTGTTAAACTCGTACCCAACCAAATTTAAAGCTCAGAATCTATGTTCATCAGCCAACTGACCCATATACATATGTACTTCACTTGTTTGTTCTGATTCGGAGTTTAAAGTTACTGTTAAAGTTTTATTGATAAATTCTGTATTTATATGAATTTTAAATATAACAGTCGTTTGTGAGCATACGTTTTACATTTACATAATTACTTTTTTGCTGCTATAAACTATCAGTCTTCAAATCCGCCAGACTTTGATTTCCAGAACTGCACTAGTTAACATTGGATTTAGGTAAATTTCGCTATTCTAAATAACTTCATTTATTTCATTGTACACAAAAATAGCTTATTACTCGAGATATCGGACTTCAAATAAGTACATTTCCAATAACAGTTAATTGCATTATTCACTTGATACTTTAAATATCAGACTATTAAATGTACCATCTGACTATCTGTTGTTGATCGTTATTTGTATAATATATGTAAAAATTTAGTATATTAGTTGATACTTGAGAACAGAACTGCTTTTTATTGCTCTTTATTTTATGTAAAAGTTTTTAACCTTATACTCACCTCAAAAACTGGAACACCATTAACATACAATTAACATATAATGGAAAAGTTACTAGAAATGTTTCAGATTATTCAAATCCGTTGTCTAATCATAAAGACCAATAAATCAGACGACTGTATGCATTTTTTAGATGGTGTTACCTTTGACTCTACCCCAATTAAAAATGTCCTACCTTCGGGTATATTTGTTACATTGATCAAGAAATCAACTTCTGAAGTTTAAGCACGTTAATATAAAAAGGTCTTTTAAGGCCCATGTTTCATAAGTGAAACAGGTTTTGACCTGATCACTCTGAATTTGCTAAAATTTTTGAATAAGCTTCATATATTAAATAAAAATTTGCATGTCTCAGGCAAAACTTTTTAAATTTCTTTCTTAAGACTTTGATAATGGGGTTTTGAGAATTTTCCTTTTAGACCAATTTTGAAATGCCTATATCTCAGGCTCTGTAAGTGATATAGACTTAAAATTTGTTGAATTTATTATATCACGATATTTTTATTATTTCTGTTGTTTTTATTCTATTATATTTTTATTATAAATTATTTTAAATTCGTATTTCTTATACTTTAGTGTTATATTATTAATAAGAAGACTAGAACTTCAGTAGCTTAAAGTGGGACAATTTCAAAATATTCTATAGTATTCTATGTTCTATATCGAGAATTTCAAATTAAAGTCTTCATCTCTTTAGGTTTTAGAATTTTTTTGCCTAAAATTACTAAATCTTTATGAAAAAGATCCACAATTCCCAACACTATGTTGAGTGAGGGACAGTTCTATGAATATCGGAATCAAAACAACTCAGCTGTCTGAACTGCAAATTTTAAATATCTGTTCTTTATATATTTAAATATTAACGTATCTTTATACTAGACAGATATAACATAAATAACTAATAGCTTCAACCGATCTGATGCCTTCCTTTTGGTGCGAGCTTTACTTTTGCAACATTTTCACGTTATACATATTATAAAAATTGGGTATTTGTGTGCTTCCAGAGCAATGGTTCATTTAGCTTGAAGAGAGGAGAGTCGATATGAGACATATTATTATCTTAATTATTAAGCTTATAATAAAAAAATTATTATTTTAACTTTTGTTATGGAGTAATGAAGTAATTATAATGTTACATATTTTTTTTTAATTTTCACTTTAATATCATCACTAAAATCATGATTAATTGTCATAAAATAATTTAACCAAAAGTTTATATTATTAATCGAATGCTTTATCGTCATACTAAAATTAGTCGACCGTATTAAAAGATATTTAATTTTTTTGCTTATTATATTTATTAATATATTTAAGATACTCTATATATATTATATATAAATATAAATGTTAACTTATACAAAATTATCACTGTCATTTACAAGAACATTAAATAATTTTATTTTTATCATTGTTGGTTTTTTCATTATCACTTCTTTCAATGCCTAAGATTCTTATGGTTTGAGGAGCAAACAAAAAAAATGTATAAAGTCGAGCAAGTTAACTCAATATACATTTTTTGCGAATATCCTTTTTAAAGGTTTAACTTGCATCTTCATTTATTTGAGTTTCCTCATCATTAATTTCGGCGTAAAAATAAAAGTCAGCATAAAATTTATTATGTAAGGAAAAAATTCATTTTCGCCAAAGTCAGTGATGCAAAAAATGTTAAAAAAAGGACAAAAGTTGTTTTATTTGTCAAAAATTTTATGAATTAAAGTTTTTATTAAATTTTTCGTTTGGTACGTGCGAGAAAAGTTTCACTGCTAAGGACACCAAATGGCAAAGGCAAACGCAAAGGCAATGGCAAAGGCTTCTAAAGTTTAATGCCCCAAGGAATTAAATATAACAATTTAGCGTCATTTATATGTTTTATAGTTTTTTTCTTTCTTTCTTATAAATGTATTATATCTTAAAAACACAAAAGCCATATTATCAAATGAATTTATGATGGGTCTGAAAAAGTCATATTAGTACGACTAAAATTTTTAAGGATGATTTGAGATTGAAAAAATTAAAATTAAAGAATATAAGATTTTTTCATTATTCTGAAAATTATTATATTATTATTTAATCATTTTATCTAATTAAAATAATTAATACAGTCAAACTTCCATAAGTGGACGTCCAATTTTGCAAAGAAAATGTTCGACATATGGAGACTTCGAGTTAGAGATTTTTTTATTTTTTTTTTTGTATTTTTGAAAGAAACTAGAATTACATTTAAATATATTCATTAATTTGTAATTAAATGAGCAGAGAGAGCAGAGAAGTTATAGTGAAGTAAAATATTCAGAAATTAGGAGTTTAATTTTTTTTCTTACTTTCAGTAAAAAGAGATTTCAGTTTATTCATACTCTTATAGTGATCATCAGTTGTAATATCATTAGAGTCATTGAATGAGTCTTCTACTTCATTCTTGGAAGGCTGATAAACAATTACATTCACCGAGCCCTCATCATCACTTTCCGTTGTGCTTAGAATTGGATCCAGTAATTTAGAGCTATAGTGCTCAATAATATCGTCGTCTGTAGAAAAACTTGATGTACAAATTTCATTGTCAAACTCAATGTAATCGTTAAGAGTAGCATTGGAAGTTATTTTATTTACTTAAAACCACGCTGCCAGTGACTGGAATTTGTACAAACAAGCAAAATAAGAGCGAAAAAATTAAACACTTAGTTTAGAAAAAAGGGACTTCCCCTAACAGCAAAATGCATTTATACTTAAAACAAAAATTCGACTTATAGAATGCACTTTCCCATATTCGTATCGGCAAGGAATAAAATTTCTGTTATTTCAAGTTAAAGAGAAATTCGAATTATAGAAATTCGAGTTATTAAAGCAGAATTGTATGTAATTTGCTCTCTAAAACTTTGGTGCACTGTTTTTGGTTCGAGATCAGAAAATTCCAGTTATAGAAGTTCGAGTTATGGAAGTTTGGCTGTAGTAGTAATTTTATAGCTCATACTATTTTATTGTCTTTATGGAATATTTATTATTTTATGACCAAAGGATTTTTAATATAGTGTTCAGGCAAATTGTTCAAATTTTTTATTATGGTTAAAAACAGAATTAAAAATAAAACCATGACATATCTTACAATAATTTTTATAGCGTCGATATTTCGAAGTTAGAATAAAGTCATCATCAGGAAACTAAGCATTATATTATATTTTGTTGTTTTTTATTATGTACTGTTGTTTTTATTATGTATTGTTGTTTTTTATATATATTTTGTTTAAGTCAAAATGTTATGATGTTATAATGTTATGTTAGCCAAGGGCTCTTTTTACTGTGACCACCTTGATCTATTGTGTACCAATAGATAGATACCATGGTCATAATTATAACTTAAATGAGAGATCCTCAATACAACTAAATAAAGTAATTAACCCTCCAGTTCTCAAGAATTTCTGAAGGCAGCCCACAATTCAATGGATGCGACAGAGTCAATATTAATTATAGTTTTATTTAACGTAAATTGATTTTAGAAAGTATTTTAGTTTTAAAATATATAATGCAGTAATTGAATCCAATTAAGTCCAAACCAAATTGAATGATCAGAGTATATTTACCATTAACAAATTTTACTTCTAAAACTGTTTCTAGTAATTTTTTAAATAAAACAAAACTTAGCAACTAAAGGGCCAACTCCAATATTCAAAATGTTCTCAATAAGTAATTTGACTAGCTTACCTTGACGTTAACTTTTTATTTCTCAAGAAATCACTACTGAAAAATAAAATCCCTAATGCTTTATTATTAGATTTCATAATTATATACAAAAAATATTCAATTTAATAATTCGACTATTTTCCAGCGATAGTTAAAGGTAAACATTGGTGCAGGCAACAATAGTACAGCATCTACATAGGTCTATAAAGGTCTCTAAATATTAGAGACCTACCATCAAATCCAATGCCTGTTTTTATGATGAGTTCAGTATAAAAAGTTTGTTAAGTAACAAAAATTAAATTCTTTTATTATATATAGAAGCAAAATGAATAAAATATAAAATATTTATATTCAGAGCTCATTTAAAAATTTTAAAGTCTCTCGCTAAATCAAATATTAAAAATAATTTCTTCACATTTTTTCCTTAATAAACCATAATTTTCCAAGCTGTTTAAATGTCTAAAGTTGAAATTTTTCTCTATTATTTATATTAGGTGTGAGATACTCAGTTAAAAAAATAGTAATAAATTAATTCATTGACAGAAAGGGTAAGTAAAGTTGAGCCTATATCATTCGATAATTAATTAAGGTAGAAAACCTTTCTTCGAAAATATTTAGGGAAAAGCAAACTGCGCAAAAAGTGCTAAAAAAGGGGCTTCGTGTGTCTAATGATAGTAGAAAAAAATTCAACAAATTATTATAATTATTATTTTAAATAGGGAAATAATTAAAAACAACTGAAATGAAAAATTTCTTTTGTGATATTATCAATACTCTTGTGCCCTAGAGTTTGCCTGATATATATTATGTTTTTAAGATAAAAAATGTTTCCTCAGAGATCTTCCTTAAAATTTTTAGTTTTTTTCTGTAAGTCTAGTTGAATTTTTCTGAGATACTTTGATAAGAATAGATAATAATAGGTATGGAATTATCTATTAAAAAATTTTCAGTTACTTTAATAAATTTATTTAATAGTTGTTTTTATGATTTTATTTCTATCATAGTTATTTATATCTTTTCTGCGAAAAAAGCAGGGATGGCTTTCTGAAAAGACCGATTATAAAAAAAACTTTCTATGATAGAACTAATATTTTACATAGAAATTTTTTATAAAAAATTCTGAATTGATAATGATTTATGTATATATTGAAAAATAAATGAAAACATATTTTAAAAATTTAAAGGTAAATAAAGTTTTCTGCAAAAATGATTAAAAATATTCCTAAAAGAGTATCTTTTAACCTGGAAAATTTACGTACTCATTTAGATACAATGATATTGCATTTATTAAGATAATAAGTTTTATTGTTTTAAATAAACTATAATTTTTTATAAAAAATAATTTCAATCGATTTATTGATTCTGAAATGAATTCTCAATTAGCTTTTACTTTGATGATGATGTGATATAGTGTTTATATCTGAAGCCAAACTGTTTCTTCGACTTGATTTATGAAATATGTGGTTTAGTATGTAGTATGTGGTTTATTGCAATTTAATTGATACAATATTTTTAAATAACTTTTCTCTGATCATGTTTACTAAATAAATAAGAGTAACAGGTAAAGGAAACATTAGCTGGCTTATTAAGTTTACAATCTTTCCAAGCGTTTAGACAAGAATTTGTCTGTAAGTAACCCTTAATTATAGCCGTTTAGTATTTTATATCAATCCTAAGGAATGCCTTAGACCTAAATAATGCCTGTGATACTACAATGGACCATAATTTGAGTTTAAATGGGCTTTGGATACTAGGGCGCCACTTGATATTAACCTCATCTAACCTAAAGAATGCTCTTAAGGAACCATTAGTAATTCCGTTAATACCTAAAGAAATTTTGTGTTTAAAATCTCAGTGTATGAAACTTGACTACTTTTATAAGGATGAAATCGCTGACTAATAGTGACAACAGATAGTTTTTAACTTCATTATTAGTGGCTTGAACACTTAGCAGTGACAATTTAGCAATTAATGTATATTAAATCATCTGAAAGTTGATGTGTAACTGAATGATTTAGAAAAACAGTATTTCAATATTGGGAGGTTTTTGGCAAATGCATTATTTTCATATTAAGAAACTATTTGAAATTACTAGCTTTGATAAATTTAGAAATTCAAATACTAAGCTTCCTATGTTTCACCACCTAATTACAGGAAAGCAATTTCATAGTGTGATAGCTTAGATCTTCACAAATCGTTTTACAGAGGTCATTTCAGAAATGCGACTTATGGGTTCAAATCTTACACTTAGCGGTGATGCTCACGAGCTACTACCAATTAAAAAATATAAAACAAAATTTATAAAAAATATATAAAGTACATAAGATATAGCAAAGTAGAAAAATATTAATATGTAAAAATTAAAATATTAAAATTTAAAAAGTATTTTAAAACATAAAACAAAAATTTTCAAAAATATTTAGAATTTAGGAAATAAAAAATATTTTATTTTAAAATAAATATAACGAAATAAAAAAATATAATTAAAATATATTTTAAAATATAAAATATAAAAATATGTAAAAAATATGTAAAAACTTTGTAATTAATATGAAAAAACAAATCAGCTACGAAGTTAACGAGAGATGTGGAGGAACTATTCTGATGAATTTTAACTGTTAGAGCGAACATAGTGAAAGGGTTCACTTTTTACTTATGAATTCTGTTTGTTAAAACAACTAGCTCTATGCTTTTTTTATTGTATGACTTAATTAATTAATTGAGGATTTTGTACTTAATTGTATTAAAGTGTGAATTAAGACATTAAACTCGGTACAACAAAATAATATATTTTTTGTTTGAAGACTGCCTGCAGTTAATTATAAAATGTTTATTGATAAATATATTTAAAAATAAAAATACAATTTATTAAACTTTTTGTTTCATTCTTTGTTTTTCTTACTTTTAGTCTTCTTCCTTTCTTACACAATAAACACTTCCTTAGCATAAAGTATCCCTGTTAACTCAAGTGTTTATAAGTATAAAAGTGCTATTTACATGGCGCTTAAATTATTAAAAACAAAATGAAAAAAAAAATAAAAATAAAGAAAATATGAGGAAGTCATGCATTGACGGTAAAATCTCAATTGCATTTGGTAAAGCAAAGATTTATCTTATCGTTGGCGATAAACATTACAGCAATTCGACGTATGTTTGCAGTGAAACTTCAGACGGAAAATAAATTCGACTGAATTTTATTACACTCTTGATAATTTCGGCAATAACTCAAAGAGGTAATCACCACATAAATAATCTGAAGCATGTCCATAAAGGAGCAAAATAAAGACGCGATCGCATACATAAACGCCAGCTACAATCTTACGCATACAAATACAGATACAACTCATAAACACTGATACACACAACTGATACATACAAACACTGGCTCACGTCTACATAAACATCCGGCAATGGTAAGAAAACACAAACATACGCAATAAGAACGCAAACAATATTGTCGCTTAAGAAATATTGGCGAAGTAAGCCAGCCAAGAAGCAGCATCCGCAGCGGCAGCGGCAGTAGCAGCAGGAACGTATTGTCGTTGCAAGGAGCGAAAGGATGCCAAAAAATGTTAAACACACACACGTACTCGTACGAGGACGAGGACGAGTATCACAGGATGCCATGCGAATTATGCTATTGAATTTCGACTTGAAATTGGCAGCAACCAAATTTTTAAATTGAAATTTTACTACTGCGAAAAAAAAGACAATCATAACTTAAAAAAGCAAAAATGAAAAGAATAAAATGAAATCAATTGTAAGAAAAGAAAAAAAAAAAGAATGAAAAAGTTTAAGAAAATTTCTGCTCAGCACTAAACAAACCATTTTCCCTACAAACACAAATCGCATACAAATTAGAGTGAAACTAAAAAATGAATCCAGTAAACACATTTAAGCTAAGCAGAAAATAAAACGACCGAAAGCAAAACTATAAGGAAAAGTGTTTTACAGAAGCTACAGGAAATATGGAGTACAAATTCAGGACTCAATGAACTTGTACTTAGGCAAGGAATACCCTGTGCTACAGCCATGCTGTGCTTATGTGAAGTATCTCAACAACATTGTTGGCCAAAATGTAGGTTAGACTTACACACAAATACACTGAGAACATAAATAAATAAATAAATAAAATAAACTTAAACAAACTGAACAAAACTGAACCAAACTGAACTAAACTGAAATGAAACTGAAATAGAGGAAGAAAAATATTAGCGCCAAATGCTAGAAAAGTGGTTATGTTTGGTTTTGCAAACAGCATGAAAATTGCAAAGTCGACAAATTTCTATTTTCAGCACAATAAAACTAAAAATAAAATATAACACAACAAATCCAACTACAATACTACATTACAGCAAGTAGAGGAGAAAGCCATTATAATATATAAGTTGGAAAAATACCGGAAATCTCACTGACAAACTTATGAAATATATGAGGAATATCAGCGAATCTGTTAACGTATTGCACCAAATTCACACGTACCACACGTAGCGATAGTATATCTCAGAAGATAACTTCAAATCTAAGACTAGCATATTTTAAATTTAACACAAATATTTACTTGTTGTTTTCCAATTTTGCTGTGCTTTGCCAAATATCCACAAAATTCGTCAAACAGCCAAGAGGATTCAACTCGAGAAATGCAAACAAATTGAAAATTGCATTTAGCCACTTGCACTTTATTACTCTTAACACTTTACTTAACGCTATCTTCTCTATGTTCACTTCTCTGTGTAAGATAAGATATCAAATATCTATTTTTCGGCTTCTGCACTAACACTTTCACCGAACCGACCGTCAATACCAACGTTCGCAACGCATCTACTATCATCAGCGGCTAGAATCCTGAAGATATGCTGTGATTTTTTACTATTTTGTAGGCGAAACTGATACACAAACACGATGTGGCCAAATTCGAAAATTGTACTCAACGCACTCTGTGTGCTGTCTTTGGCAGTGTGACACACGAATGCTTTGTTGTTCGTGTTTTCTTCAGAAAAGTACATCCTTGCAAAAACGAAACACTGGCGGAGTTCATCGAAAACGAAAGCCCATCGTGTTTGTGTAGTTTTTTCTTCTGTGATTTTCGTAGTCAATGCTGAAATACTCAAATTCGCATTCAGAGTGTGCCACGAAGAGAGAGAGCATAATAAAATTGGAGTTAACACTGGTCATGGTACAGACTCATTTCTCACAGTTGCATTTGCCACGTTTGAGTGAAGTTCAGAGTTCGCTTTTATAACAGTTCTCTGAACGTACACTAGTTGAGGAATTTTAAGGCATTTATTTTTTATATATGGAAAGGTTTTCAATAAAAATAAAAGTTATGGTCTTGCGTTTTTTTCTTAAGAATTAAATGTATCATTCCTAATGCATTTAGGTGTCCAAATAATAATAGTATAATTTTATATAAAACAAAATACTTAGCAAATATTGTTATATATAAGAAAAGTCTACAGAAGCATAGACGCTATCTTATCTTAGTAAAATATTTAGTTTATTACGAATTGGACCAAGAGCTTGTTATATATATGAGAAGTCTACAGAAGCATAGACGCTATCTTATCTTAGTAAGATATTTGGTCCACTACGAATTGGTAACGATTACTCTGAGAAGACTTTTCCAAGTACCATGGTACATTAGGACGAATGACATCCTCAGAGACCTCAAGATTGATCCCATCAAAAAATACATAAAAGATAGAGCCCTGAAATTATTTGCGAAAACTGACAGACTTACCAACATCGCGTTATCAAATCTCAGAATGGTTACTGGCTCCTCTGGGAGGTATGCAGATCTGAGGTCAATTATTGCTTAGTCTGATGAAATGATAAACAATAATCCAATCAAGGCGTGAAGAGGGGTTTTAAGAATGCCTCGAGTTAAAAAAGAGTAAAAGTGCTCAAGTGCACTGGCTCAAATAGCTTCAACATAAACTATCACATCCAAATGGATAATGAGATTTATCACGACATTGTTATAGTTCAGTGAATTAACATTCAGCGGCTTTGCTAGTTAGATGATTTCGTAAGAATGGATGTAGATGCTGCAACGAAAAAAATATTTGAAGCGGTACTTGGAGGAAAAAGATTTAGAGGTAGACCGATAATGAGATGTCTCCGATAATGTGATCAGTTGAGGGAACTTTAATCGCACATCAAGTATGAGACTGGAGAAGGTGCGTACACAGAATGTGATCCAGTTGAAGGAACATTAAACGCACTTGATGTACATGAAAATGTACAACAAGCTGTACGTTCTTTGTTATAACATTGACAATATTCAGAAAATTAGTGGTATTAGTAGCTATGTCTTTTCGTGAAAATGAATGACAATACTTCAACGAAAAATGAGGTTTAAGCGATAATTGGAAAAAAAAGACGTGTAGGGAAACTATGTCTTTGATAAAGTGATTGAATAGAGAGAGCACTAAGATTACGAGTTTTTATGGTCAATTAAGTAAACAAGTAAGTCCTCTTGTAATGTTCACTGATTTGAAATTTTTTTAAAATTTTTATGGTATCATCATATCACATGCAATGTAAATAATATATATTTAAATGTATTTTAGCACAATACTTATCCGTCTTAAGGATCGGACATTTTGAGAAGTATTTAGAAGTTTTGGATGAGTGCACAAGTTTTTTCCGATTTTTAAGTAAAGAAACACATTTCTATCAAGAAAAATTAATTTATTTTATTCAAAGTATTATCTATCGCCTTCTATACATTTTGTCCATCTTTCAGACAATTCATAAATACCACGCCTGAAAACTGCCGTCTTTTGCTGCAAACCATTCATCGAGCAAGAAATATAAAGAAATAGTCAGACTGTGCCAGATTTGATGAGTACGGCAGTTATGGAAGATCGTCCTCTCCAAGCGAAATCATTTTGCCTTATCCTCTGGATCATTCCATTTGTTTATAGGCTCTGATGCCACCAGACACAAAGCATGGTCCTCTTACCAAAGCGACTCGACCATGCTGTTAAAAGACTGGCTTCGCCGGGTGAAAGCTACAATATTTTTCAATTCAGGGTTTTAAAATAAATCCATTTTCCGCTACACTTTACAATTTCACAAAAATGATTTTCTTTCGTGGCATAGAAGGAACATTTCATAAGTGCCTTTGCGCTTTTCCATTTAAACCGTGTGGGACCCATTTACCAAGTTTCTGATCTTCCTATTGCTTGTGAACATCTGACGATTGCTTCTTGTAACACATTTAATACTTTCGCTAATTGCTCTTAATTTTGAGTTGGTTAATCATCCAATAATTCCTACAATTGTTTGTCTTCATACCTTATTGGTCTACCAGAGACTAATAAATCGACAAAGCGTTTTCACCAGCTTATTCTATTAGCAACCGATGACAGTTTTCTTCTTTTGATTAAATAAGAGAAGTAATACGTGCTGCAACTGTTCTTTTCCAAACATAAAAAAACAACTAATTAAACCCGATAAAATAGACGAATCATACTTTATGTCAACATTACTGGAAGTATAATTTACACCAGTATACCATATTTTTTTTTTAGCATCTCGGAGAAATATATATTTATTCAATATATGCAATACATTCACACCGGGCACTATTTTTCGTCCTTCTACAGATTACGTTAGTATTATTTTTAGTAAATATCACTCTTAACATCTAGTGAGATATTCACTAATACTAAAACTTACACTTCACATTACACTTACACTAAACTTTTCTCAAACATATATTATTTTTATCAAAATCTTAATATTATTGTTTGTTAGTGTCACATAACATCAGCTAAGATAGTCACTAATAATAAAACTTTCACTTTTGTTAAAAATATAACAAAAAATACAAATAATATATTTTCTAATCTCAAAACCCTTAACCTTAACTATGATATTTGTATTTAACTTAAGTCACTATATAATTGAATGACTATAAAATATAAATCGATACTTTTAACCGATTATCCTCCACAAAAAAATTTATTAGTACTATTGTCAGGGAAAACTTAAAATAAAGATGAACTTTTTTACTGGTTACTGATTAAAATTAAAAATCATTAAAATATATAAAATGATGAATAAATATTTCATCACAAACCCTCACTGATAATGTTGGCAATATTTCAATAATGATACAATTATTAACCAATTTTGAATCTCAACTGGAAAACCATAACAAGCAGTAGAATTAAGTATTTCCATACAGAAAACTATTACTCCATAACAAAAGTAATTACGTTGTGAGTTGAACATTTTATAAGCCATTTAACATAAAGCAAGAATAAATATAAAATATACCAGAAACCTTAACTACTCCTGCCAGCATCAGGAGCCGGCATCAGCTCCTGACGTGAACCTAAATTAATTCAAATGACAAAAACGTCAGTTTAAAGTGGCAGCTTTCTTGTTCCTATTCTCATGCAATATTCACATTTAAAGCACTCCAGATACAAATTTATTGTGGTATTTCTTATTGTTCATGATGCACTCTCCTTCGCCACTCCGCTCCTCCACTGTTTTCCTCCTTTTCCACCATTGTTTGCTTGTTACTTTTCAAAACAATAAGTCGCGTCACATATTGTTTATGTCAAAGATGCTGTGCATAATTTACTTGAGATGGAGTAAAATTGCACCACTCAACCACCCTCCACCACCCACTCAAATAATACCTTCCAATTGCAGGTTGTTGACATTTTGTAACAATTTTCCTTTCATATTTTCCAATTAGGAAAGCGCCATATTCCAGTGTTTATAAAAACATTCATGCAACAGCTGATTTTGAGTGCATTATCTTGGATGCGGCACAGCGCATGCTACTCATTTGAGTGAGTTTCATATGAGTGCGTTTTACAAATACTGGGAATAGATGACGGATAAATACATGTTATTCTTTGAATTGATAAATTGATTTCAAAGGTGATGGCTTGGTTTAATTAAAATAAATCCTAAAATAAGCAATTTTGATTCTATTGATTTTATTTCAATTTTTTTTTTTTTTTTGGAACAAAAAACTTATTATATTTCTAATATCTATGCGCATGTATACGGTCATGGTTTTCTGGAAACTTAGTGATTACTTAAAGGTTATCGTCATTTCAAATTTATTTCTCCATAGATGGAAAATATTAAGGCCAACATGTGAAAGTTCACCTCACTAAAACCAGCTCAGAAATAAATTATAAAATAAATTAACAGCAATCATACTGTAAATATTAAATGTAATCAGATCCACATGCCGACACTTTATAAAAAATTTGGTTCTTTCTGAAGAAGCAATGAACGCTTGAAAGAGATAACGAACTATTATTTTAGCTACTTACAATATCGAACTCCTCACCTTCGAGTCTTAGTTTTTTGAGGGCGGAGTATAGTGCATGTTCCAAAGTGTCACCGGTCTCTAACCAATATAGACATAATCTATGGTCAGCAAGGCTATGACGAAATAGATGTTTTGTACAATTAGTGTGACCTGTAATAACACCAATTACTAGTCAGTAGTCAATAAAATTTAAATTTTCAGCTAAGAAATTTATGTCCTATGACAAGAAGTTTATTTCAAATCTACAACGGTGTACAATTTCATATTATATATACGACATATTTTTAAGTATGTTAATAAACCAAATGAATTTCTTTCGTATGCATTGAATAAATGGTATTAAAGAATCGTGATATCTTAGTAAGCCAAATATTTTACTCAAGAATCCACAATAAAAATAACTCTTACTTTACATCCAAAAGTAGTGATATCTATTGTTGCAACAAATTCGATTATCCCAGATGGAGAACATATTGCAACAATTCTCTCTAAAAAGATCTCTTGGATTATTAAGTTCAGCGCGATCTTCTATGCTCTTACAATATTATTTAAAAAACCAATACAGAGAAAATCATTGCTACAAGAACCTCGATTATCCTGAAGGACGAAAAAATCACTACAGGACTTATTCTCTAAAAAAAACCTCTTCGATTGTTTTATTCAGATCCAAAGTAATCTTCTTGGCGATATGGAAATCGACAGCCAAAAAGGAATCCAACAACTGCATGCTATACCATTTAAATGAAATAGAATAATGTCAATATTAAATGGGAAGATGCCCAATATTAAAACCGTTTCAGTGTAAATATTTTCAAAAAGCTATGCTATATGTATATAAATTAATTAAGGTATTAAATGGTTCAAATGATGTACAGTGGGAAAAGGTAATTCATTTAAGAAGAAATGGGAGTTATGTATAAAAAATTTTTAAATAAGGAATTTAATTATACTTAACAATCTACAGATTTCGTGTTATGTTCTTAAATACAGGAATGCAATTATCGTTTATTATTGTATACTTTATTTTTTTTACTTCGAACTCTTAACTTTAGTTGAAAAATGTCACAACATAAATTAAGAACATTTAAGCTTATCTAGTCTAGGTTAGGTTGGGTTATACCAGCAATCATGAGAATTTACTTAAGTCTATTGACCCCTTGTGTTCCCATATAAAACATTCAGAGTTTTAAATCCAATCTAAAGCTAATTAACAACTTAAATAACTGTCATACTGTATATGGAATATTGAGTATTCCATAAAATAGCGCACACAAAAAAAAAAATAACTAGGAGAAGAAGAAAAAAACTTCTATACTTTTTTATGCCATTATTTTATTATAAAGAGGTTTTTTCGAACAGTAGTGAAATATAACAACAAAAATTTGTTTTTTATATTATTTTAATTAATTGAATTTTTGGCTGACCATACAGCTGTTTCGAGTATTGCCAAATACCCATCATCCGTGGTCTTTATTATTTTATTATATTTTAAAAATATTTATGCAAAGGCAGGTGATATATTATTGTATAATCTTTTATTAAAAATTTTTATTAGCAGCACAGATTATTATTTAAGAAGGGAAAATACATTTAATTTTATATAACTTAATATCAGAATTGAAAATAATTTTATTTCATTTACTTCAAATTACAATATTTCAAATTATTATCAAAAATAATAAAACTATAAATATCAAAAATAAAAATATTTTAAATATATTCCATAGTAAAACCCATGTAAATAATCCTAAATAAACTCTTAATATGCTACTTATAATCAAGAAAAAATATTGTTTTTTGCCTGGATAAAGATAAACCGTACGAAGGATGAAAATCCTAAAGAAACAAAAACCCAAACAGGAAGTGTTTGAATCTGAAGTTGATCATAAACAATCTCATTACCACCAAAATACCAAAATATAAGGACGAAAAATTACAAAAACTAGAAAAAAAGCACAACTAGTAAGAAACATAAGACAAACCAAGGACACTCGAATTGCCAAAACAAAAGCAAAAACTTATTAATGTCATTTAGCAATATTATGAGAACATTACCATTATAAGGATCTTAGTGTGGAATGGCGAATGGCGAATGGATGAAAGTAGCGTCATCATCAATATTGAAACGTTAGTCCTATCAACACTATCACCGTAGCCATCATCGAAATCATTATTATCGAAAGCGCACAATCATAATCGCACTGAAATCCTCTTAGCATTCATTGACGGTTATAAAGCAATACCCACTTAGTACATACGCCCCGAAGTACATTTTCAAAATTTTTACGTACAAAGAATATTACATGTCGCTGTGTCTGTGTATGTGCGTATCTATGTATTTGAAATAGAATTTATATGTATATATGTAAATAGATGCGATTTGTTTATATTTATGCGTCAAATTGTTCATTATTATGCGTTGCTATACAATTACTCCAATATTTGTAAAAGTACTTAAATATCGCATTTATGCATGGAACGAACGAGAGTGAGCCATTTGCTATTCTATTGTCCGTTTGAGCCGTTCTATTGTGAACGCCAATGGCAATCACAATACACGTAATTGTTTGCTTTAGAAAAACGCTACAAAATTCATTTTCGATTTTCGATATGGTTGAAGTAAGTCACTGAATACAAATATCATCCAGCCATCCAGCCATGAGTGCGGTATATGAGGCATTAACTACAGTATTTCGGTTTTGCCGAAATTGTGTATTTTGATGAAGTCATTCATGCATGTTTTATAGCTTAACAAAAAGTAGAAAATTCAGTGGAAAAACATATCTGAAATAATGGTTTTTCATTGAAAGGTGAGTAAGTGCGCGAAAATAACTTACAAACAAACATTACAACAATTCATAAAATTTCGGCTCAATTTATCAATCCTGAATGCTATTAAATATTTCTGTGCCGGAATAATTTTCTAATTTTTATTTGCATTCTCAAATAAAATACATAACAATAGTTTCATTTTACTGGTTTGGTAATAATGTCCGTATTACATATATTTCAGAAAAATTGAAAGATACCTGTAATTCATCTAGAAGAACTCATTAAATTTGACTATGGATATTGCAATTATTTAACTTAATTATTAGTATTCGAATTCATTTATTAATACTCTTATCAGTTCATAAAATAATGTATGTGGTAATGTGGGTCTTTGGCAGTCTTTCGCCCAAAGATATATGTTAGTATTTAGTATATTAATTGCCTTTGCTCATAAATTTTCAATTGGGATGAGCTGTCTGTATATGAGCTTTTACTACCTCGGTATATATTATGTAAATGTAAGCAATAGCCTGAAAACAACTACTTGAATTGATGTATATATTTTATATAACATATAGTTTTAGAAAAATATTACATACATTCAGTAGTAACACGCATAAAAAAATGCTGTAGTATAGCACTTTGATATAATTTCAATCATGTATTTCTTTCAAATCATGTGATTTAAATACGCTCTTATACTTTCTATAACCTCTGCTGCATACTTTTTGAATATATAATGTTACATATAAAAAATTTATTCATTCATAGAGACTTTATCCTACCACGGGACTACGTTATTACTTCGAGGTAGAGTCCCTATTAGTCAGTTAAGATTTCCTTCACCTTGTCCTTCATCGTGGTGTGATACATCTGCTTACTCCAACTGTCTTCCGTCAAGATCTACCTTTTTCAATCTCCGATAATTATATGTATTAAGACAAGTACGTTTTAATTTAGCTGTCAGAAACTTAAGCTTAGTTCTGGCCGAGCCTGGACATAGAACACAGCAGGTATTCTGGTGTCCTTTCTTCGTTAGCTGGTAGACACACGGGGTAGGCCAAGCTTAGCTCCATGTCGTCCTATGCTCCAGTGCCTTGTAAAAACAGATAGTAACCTAGATAACTCTGATTTGTTTCTGTTCAAACGTAGTAACCAATATCAATAATTTTAAACAAATATGTTTTTTAATGTAACTTTAAATTTTATTTTAAATTATTTTTGCTGCATTAAAATAACAGCAAATATTCATTTATTTTGTAAATATTTAATTTTCAATATATTTACTAGCGAAATTTATTATTTGATTTGATTTAAAATTAGCAAATAGTGCTTGACTCATTACAAATTTTGGAACTGAGGTAAAGTTATAAAAATTTAATAAATTTAAAGAAAAACTCATCTTTTCTTCCTTATTTTGGCAGCCTTCATCCGTAATATTGGAAGGCATCGATTAAGATTTTATCTTAATCGATTTAAGAGAATTAATCCCTTTTGTACTTGTGCTGAGGTAAGATATTTTTAATTTGAATTTTTCATACTTTTGGAATTATAATCTATAATCATTAATATGGAATTAATATATAAACTATAACTTCAACCTTGTTTCTGCTTTCTTCGAAACAGTGGTTTTATCAATAATTTGAAAAACGTAACTAAAAGATAATGCCACAATTCTTAATATGTAAGTTGATAGCACTGTAGTGCGTTACTGTACTAGGTTTGAAAACGATTAGTCAGTATATTTACACAAATTAATTTTACAATTATAGATTTGAGTGTTATGCGATGGCACTAAATCATGATAGTACAAGAATTTTTAACAAGGAATGTGATCAAAGTACCAGAAACAATCGTTCTGCTTTCTTGGGTCATTTTATTCTGATCCATAAAAATCGATTCAAATAAAAAATCGCAATCCATAAAGAATAACGGGTGAATACTGTACCTAAATGAGTCTATCAACTATGCATAGTTGTGTACTCCCGTTTTTTTATGTTTAATAGTTCTTAACAGCTTTTACATAGAATATACATACATATATCCAGTAATATGGCAAATACGTTGTTACCATGTACACCTTCAACTTTTTCAAAAATTTCTACCGTTTACCGGATCACCATAATCTCCTGTGCCGCTTTATTATTTAAAAATTTATTATAGACATTATTTTCATATAAAATATAGTAAGCTTAGCTCTTTGTGTTAGTGAGTATAAAAAAATTGTTGCATTAAATTATTCAAAAAATTTTTATCAGATAAAATTTGTTTTATTCTTGTGAAAATATAGATCGAGTTGCTCTAAATTTATATTTTTTATGCTTATTTCTAAATGTCATTACTCAAAACGTGATATTAAATACTCAGTAATTGAATTAAATAAATAATTTAAGATAATTTGCACACGAAATTGATGTATTTGTCGAACACTTCAAATCGCGCTTGAATAATTGACAACGAAACAGATTGAAATAAAACTGATAGGTATATTCTCCAGCTTAATCGCAGACGTCATTAAGTTCTAAGAGAAACTTGGTCTGGATCTTATAAGATGTACACAGAGGTGAGTTATACATATTCAGACTATTATGCTAATTTTACTAAGCCCATGACATAGTAAGTATAATGATTGCTTATGAATTTATGAATTGAAATAAGTTAAGTTAAGCTGAGCACTGACTGCGTGTATAACTGAAATTGGTTTAGTTTCTAACTCAACCGTATTTCATTAAAACAAAAAAAAAAATAAACAATAATTCCATTTTGTAAGAAAGATCTATTGAACTAGCATATTGGTGTCTATTGCCAATAATATACAAATAAATTTTCAGGTTAGCCTTGAGTTTTCTAAAAATTTGAAATTTATCAGATAAAAGTAAATTTTTATATTTTTATTCATTATTTTTTATAATCTAAGAAGATTGTCTCATTATTAGCAGCTGAAAATATTTATTTTTTAGACAAAACTTTTGTAATATATGCCAAAATTCAAATATTCCCAGGATTCGCTATCAGCATTTCTCTGCTGATTTGATCAGTATCAGTAGTTACTGATCTAATACCACTGCACAAGATTTTTGGATTAATTGATGTTTGACGTGCCTAAGCAAACCCTATATTTGCGAAATTCAAATATCTGACTACTTTGAAGATTTGATAGTAGCAGATTTGCATAAAGGACTACTGTGCATTTTGGTATGTAAAATTTAAGACTTCTTTTAAATCAGTTAAAAAATTTATTTTATTATATATAATGTAGTTTAATTTAGCAATATCCTTTTTTTCTGCCGAAGCCGAAAAACTCAGTCCTACAAACAAGAATTGTTAATATTTTATCTGAGGAAGATAAGAATATTGTTTGAATATTCAAGCAAGTAGGATTTTTCAGTTATAAAAAAATATATTTTGTATTGCTTTATTTTCAATAGGTTTACTTGGCCAATATCAAGAAGTTTTGCGAAAACTTATGTTATAGTTGCCGATATCCGAAACTGCAATTCAGATTTGGTAGTAACATACTTTACTGCACATACGACGGTACGTTTAAGTAAGTCAAATTTTAAATATATCTTTAAAGGTTATTAAAAAACGTATTTTATAATTATCTTTAGGATCACTTTATTGATCATTTCTAATCGCGTACTGATTTAACTCAAAAAACTTTAGTTACCATGAGGTAAGTCCTATTCTAATAATTATTATAATTTTGAAACGAAGTCCTTATGATTGTGAAATTTTTAATAATTAGATATGAATAACATACTAAAACAAGATTTTTGTACTAAAATTTTAATAAACACAATAATATTTTACACTTAACTATATTTTACTGGCTACACATTATAGTCAACTTGAGTAATAAATATTTGTCTTCAATGCAATCTATCTTCTAGAGTAGTGTAGTAGTGCCATTTCCCCAAATATATTTGAATGTATCTGGTAAACATATTTTTTTAATTTGTATTTTTTGTTTTATGTACAATGGCTTTATATTAATCTTATCAATGGGTTTACTTATTCATAACAATGTGCATATATGTACAATAATTCATACATAATAAAATCATGTTATTCTTCTGATATACCTATATATCAGATATACCTATATATTTTATGAGTAACTCGTTCAGGAAACCACATCGCGGATAGATTTTAATATTTCTATCATTGTCGGAGTTTACTGAAAATTTTGACTATAACTTTAAGGTTATTTTTGGGTAGTTACGATATTCATTTGATTTAGTTATATTGAGTATTTCAACACAAGAAATAGGTAAGATAATCTAATAACAACTTTCTATTGCCAACTGAAAAATCCTAAACTGACTGTAGCACTGCCTCCTTATTCAGATCTTTCGATTGTCTTTCGACTCGTTATTTTTATTATTGTTTCATTACCAAAGTGTTACATTAGATTTTCTTTTTTTAAATAAAAAGTTCGAATAGAATATTTAGATGTCAGTTTTTATTATTTTTAAGAGTAATATCGATGAGAACTGTATACAGCAACTTATCTAATACGAGAGCGTTTGAATTCCATTCAATTCTTCATTTCTACCTATAGATAGAATATCATACAGTCCCATCTAGTTCATAAAAAGCTTATTGTTTACAAAACTAAGTTATAAAAAAAGCTGGTATATAATTCTAGAGTTCTTAAAGATGGCATATAAAAAAAAAAATTTTAATATATAATTAATTTGTATGATTTATACAAATTGTTTTTGTATTTGTAGAATATTATCAATTGCACTTCTATACAATTATTTATATAATACTCATATCTGATCTAAAAAATTCGTATATATTATAAATTAAGGTAAAATCAAGTTACTTCATAAATCAGCGAATCTCTCTCTTCCTAATGTTATTAAATCTGCATAATCTGAACCATATGAAATCAATTTCGGACATGTGTAAAAATACAATTCGAACAGAAATAAATCATTTCTTTTGAAATCAAAATCACATAAATAGATTTATACATTCCACTGGGTTCCTGTGACCGTAAATGTGCTGTGTGCAAACAAACAAACCGAACCGAACCGAACACCCCAATAAACAAATAAGCTAATTGAATGACCTTCAAACTCTTGAATCTTGAACTGCAATTTTTAGCTTTTAAATATGGTTCCGGGTTTCAATATTGTAGGAATGAATGTGTTTTGACAAGCTCCACGAGGGCACTTCCCATAGATTTTTTTGCCACTGTTCAGGCGGCTTTTCTTTTATAATATTTCTCCTTTTTTTTGTACTGCTTTTCCGCATCACTTCCAAATTGTTTTTTTATGTGGGTACCAACAAAAATTGACTACAGATACAATTTTTTTTTTGCTCAGATACATTGCTTTTTCTTCTAATATTTGCTTATAGCTGGTGATGTTGCTGCTATTGTTATTGTTTGTGGTTGTTGTTGTTACCATTTTTGTTAGCTTTGCTGTGTTAAATTGGAAGAGCGTTGAATTGTAGCTCCAACTTCTGTTGGCCACATTCATAAAGTAAAAGCTTTATTATTTATTATTCCGTTGCCGTTGCTGACCAATTTTTGCCAACCAAACACATTTTTCTCTTTTCCACGTTTATATTTTTCAATCGAAAAGCAAAGAAAATTAAAAGAATTGGCTATGGTCGACCAACATACCGAATAGCCTTGGGGGTCCAATGGTTAAAATAGCTCCACTACACACAAATCATACGGTTAAGCATGTATCTCAAGCTTAACGTTGAGTGTTTGTGGTATCTGTGCACTGCACAGTTTTACTTAATGCCACTAATGTTGATGGTGATTGTGATTGTGACTGTTATGGTTCTGTTAGTACTGTTGTTGTTACTGTTCGTGTTGTTTTTGTTGTTGTTGTACATGTAACAATTTATGTTTTAGTAACTAACATTTATTTTATTTTTTTCATCTTCTATTAGCTCCTTATTGCTGCTGTTTGGTTATTTAAACTGATATCGCGCAATTGATATACCATATGCATAGCAAACGTAAAGTATCTCAATGAGTGGCATTATTTATAAATATCAAATCGATACAAGTAGATAGCATGGCAACATAGATACACACACATGCATGTACCGCCACTCATACATGCAATTACATATCGACTTACGTATAAGCGCAAATAAAGCAGCTTATAAACATATACTCGTGCTAAGCTCAGCCAGTGGCTGTGGATGTGGCTGTGAATGTGGCTTTGGCTATAGCCATTGTTGCCATAACCACAGTGCATATGGCAACAGTGCCGCATTGGCATGCCATAAGATAAAAAATCACTTTGTGTTTGCTTATCCAAGGAATATGCAAGTGCAAATGTATCTGTGTATCTGTGTGAGAATGTAACCTTGTGTGTGGGTGTGTGTGTGTGTGTGAGTGCTCTGTTAAACTCCCAAAGTGCACATCATGATTTTATTAAATAGACTCTGATGTATTTATTGTCCAGCGACAACGTGACTTGTAAATTGATTTCATTTGATGAAGCAGTTGTGTTAAATTGTAATTCATGCTTAAGTTTATGTGATATTACATGTGCTGTAAGCCAATAGATGAAAACTTTTTTTCTACCAAAACTATGAAGAACATACTGTGCAAAAAAAAAAGAGAACTCATCTCATGCGCCGCTTAAACTAACCAAACTACCAAGCATCAAGCCGTACCACCAACTAAAGCCAACCAACCAATATACGAAATATCAACTTAATTTCAGTATTTTCTATCTTTTTATTTTATTTTTTTGGTAAATTTTCTTTTTGTTTTTGTATTCGTAAGGATATGGCTAACAACCACAACAACAATAACATTGGCAGTTTTTGCGTATCACTGCGGAATATAAATTTTTTGCTTCATACAACAGCAAAGGATCAGTGGCCACAAATTGTTGTGGCGGAAGTGTGAGATTTTTGATGAACAAATGGTTTCATGCTTAGATACATTTTATCCCATTCTCTGGTAACTCTGCTCCAAATGCGCTTAAGAAATAACGTATTGAATGATTATATTATAGTTTTGTTATTCTATGTAAACAAACAAAAAGGTTACAAATTTTTATGTTAAGACCTTGAGCTTAATTTGTGGTAACAACGGTTAGAATTATTTATGGTAAACCAAGACAACCATACATGTATATACGTAGTGATGTAATGAAAGCATGAACTTCCTACAATGTTTTATTAAGAAACTCTTCTTCAATATTCGACATTGAAATCCAGTTATTGCGGGGAGTTGTGTTTTACGAGCAACTCTAGCCTGGTGCCTCGATTAATTAGTTCCTCTACTGATCACAACTCGACCGCTTCAACGAAACAATTAAGAAAAAGCGTTAGGAATTTGCCAACAGAATAGGAGTTGTATTACATCATGACGTCAGACTTCATATATCTCTAATGACTCGAAACAAATTGATAGTTTGGTTAGGAACTTTTATTGGATTTGCTATATAGCTCCTACCTAGCAGGGTGAACCTTCTTCAACATTTTATTCAAAAACTCTTCTTCAATGCTCGATATTAAAAGAAAAAAAAAACTAAACTAGAGATTATAAATAAATACATCCCGCTAGTAGACTATCGCTCACAATTTCTATAAGAAGATTAGTAAAACTAAAATGAAATCTTAACTGATGTTAAACAATCAATATCAGCTAATAAATAGTCAAGAGAAAGTTTTAGTGTCAAAATGCAATTTAAAGTGTTCATGAGACCATTCTAAGCAGACAGCCATTCCAAATTTTAATGACCCTAAAGAATTTCTACAAATACATAAGCCAAACTATATTATATTCCTAATATAATATAGTTGAAAAATGTATTAAATATAATAATATCCAATGCAAACGATCATCGTCAAAAGCTGGTGACGTTTCATGAATGACTTCAGAGCCTTGATAGACGGCAAATAAGGTTATGTTGAGTGTTTGATGGAACGTAAAGGGAATTATTATTATAATTATTATTATTACTATGACGTGCTCTAGCTTAGTACAATGGTTAATTTAGTGCTTTAATACTCACATTGCTTCGGAAAAATTTACGGAATTTAGTAAGGAAATTTTGATGCATCCTTCGTATAGCCCGGAACTTGCACCATCTGACTGCTATTTGCAAAACGACTATACAAAACCTCTTTAATGGTAAAAAAAAGAAACCGGAGGAACGCTAAAAATCACTTGGTTAAGTTTTTTTAGCAATAAACTACAAAGTTCTACCTTGATAGAATTATGAAGTTACCAGAAAAATGGCATAAGATCATATAGGTATAATAATGGTCAATATAACTTGATTAAAATTGATTTTCAATGAACAAAATTTGCTTTTCAAAACATTTTTTATATCACCTATTATTTATATATTAAATTATATTAAATTATATACATATAAAACAAGTCAATTAGTAAAAAATTATGGGAATATTTTCGAAAATAATAAAAAAAGTCATATGCACAACCGAAGCAGACTTAATTTTAACTTAATTTGTTGACTGCCCAATTTTTTTTAAAAAAGGAACCGAAGAGCCATACTCGAAACAAAGGAACAAAGGCGATGAACCGGCTTTTGTGTTGTGGTTGCTAATGCGATAACGCAGTAAAATCCTTTCTTAGACAGTCGCAATGACTGACTTGTATACTGTGATTGCTGATGCGATACCTTAGCGAATTTCTTAAAATTTTGAATATTTAAACAACACATTCTCTTCTACACAAATGTCCATTATTTCAACTTTGTATATTTAAACCTCCATCAAAGAGCGTATATATATATCACAATCAAATAAAAGTTTGACTTTCTTTTTTTTTTTTTGATAACTTGAATTGTACTTCAATATATTTAAATAAAAAACACTAATTTTTTCAATAAATTTAAAAAACTGAACAATATTATTGTAAAGTCAAAGTTCCATATAATAAAAAAAAATTATTTTTATTTATATTAGACACTTCAAAGAAGCTCCACAAATGACACTTAACAGTTTGGAAAATCTAAATGAAGGTGTTTATTACACCAAAAAATACAATAAATGGATGAACCAGCTATGCGAAAAGAAATTATCAATGGATGATATTGCTAAGGTTTTGGAATTTGAAAGAAGTCTACAACAAAATGCTTCAGAGAAGAATGTGCCAGTAAGCATATATATATATATATATACATATATATAAATCCCAAAAAAATGATTAATTATGTTTTTTTTATAAATAGCTTAATACAGAAGCAACAGATTTTTACGTCGATAGATTTATAGATATATTAGCAGAACGGAGGAATCAAATCAATATTGCTGAACACAGAAAAAGAAATATAATGATTCGTAGGCCCAGAAAACCAGGCTTTAAGAGAAAAGCCATAAAAAAAATTACTACAAACAACAACGCTAAAAATCCGAATCCTTTACCTGTAATTAAGCCGAAACGTCAAAAAGCAAAACGAATATATAGAAAAAAGAAAAATGGTCCAAACAAAGCGATCATTCAAAATACTATTATTCCAAAAGAAGAGGCTCCAAAGAAAAAACAAATAAAAAAAAAACCAAAGCAACCAAAAAAAAGAAAACCTATCCAACGAAAAAAACCAGCAAAACAGCGAAAGGCAATAAAGAAAATAATGCCTATGATTTATTGTCCTCCCTTACCAAAAGACAATACTCACTCCCTCACTGATCTTATTCATTATGTAAAATCAACACCAAAAGGAAAAAAACCGAATAAGAAAAATAAACGAAAGGTTGTTAATAAAATCCAGAAACAAAGACAACAAGAAAACAAAGTCAAAGCGATCGGTAATAAAAGAGGAATAAAAGAACTAAATAATTTTTTCCAGGCAAAAAACAAACCTGCTAATCCGAAAGGTGTTTATCAGAAAAAGAAACGAAATGCTAAGAAGAATAAACGAAACATTTATAAGAAGAAGAAAAATGGTTTCGATAGAAAAAAGATACAAAAAATTTTCACGAATCAGGACAAATGTTCCCTATCAACGCAACCTTCTATCATGAGTACCGAAAACGATTCTTTCAGTGATGTTAAAATGATGGACTGGCATATGGATTCCGAGGACTTTGACTACACTCCCTATCGAACACCACAAAATAAGAAGAAAAAATGTCGCCCAGCCAAAAAACGTGTCATAAAAAAAAAACAAAAGTAATTTTAACTTAACCCGGACTTGTCGAAACTCAAATCGTTCATAACAGGACTTCTACAATATTCATATTTAAATAATGCGATCTATTCATACCAAAAACCAGTTTTAAAAACATAACCATATCAACAAAGTCTTTCACATAGATTATAACAATTCAACAAAAAAATGTAACAAATAAAATGTATTAATGAAAAAGTTTTAATATTACTCCCCGTATATATCGAAATTTTAAGTAAAATAAAAAATTTTTTAATCAAAAGAATGTATATGTACTTATTGCTTAAAATCTTATTCAATGAAATACCCAGCTTCAAAAATTAAGTACATACTTAAAGAATGATTTTAGGTGGGTGTAAGTCTTTAGTTTATAATTACACGATAACACATGAGGCCTGTAAGCCTAAGTGGATGTCTTAGGATTGCTGGTATAATCTACCTAACTACCTATCTATCTACCTATCTGAAGAATAATAACATGAGATATTGAAAAAGATAAATAACTCTACATAAACATGAAATTTTTTTATTTTTACTACCTTTTTTTGCTTTTTATCTTCGTTTTTCCTTATTTTTCTTCTAACTCTACCCGCTTGTTGCGGGTATACCATATAATATAAAGTTCATCGTTTTTCAATAAATGAATACTGTATTCATACTGTATACTGCCTGAGAGTACGAAGAATAATTGTTTTAGATTGTGGACACAAATCTTTTAGATGTTTCGCACCTTTCCAAAATACATTCATTCCAATAGTTAATTCTTCAAAAAGTTTAACCTAATGGTATAAGCCTTTTGTGGACAAACCATTTAAAATTAGAAAAGAATATTTAAATTGTCGCCATTTCTCACTTTCCATTTCATCAATCACAATATTTTAAAGGATGTTTTTGTGTTTCTAGAACTACTTAATGACGTACCTCAATTTTTTAATTCAAGACATTATTTTGTTCGTTCTACAATTCGTGTGAATACTTTTCAATAGCATAAATATTCAGTCCACAGACTATTAATTGATTTTTTTAAGTTACTTAATTCCATGAATTTCAATAAAGGTTATAACATATCTGATCTTTGGTGAAATAACCCATGGTTTTGATGACGCTTTCAGTAATCACAAATTTCGCCCTCATGATGAAACCATTTGAGCTTCTGATGAAGTCGATCAAAAGATAAACAGTCATCACCATGAACTTAGTTAATCAACTGAAATGTTAGATAAGTATACCTTCTGATCAAAAAGGAACGAGAGGCCTATTTTTGAATTCCCGAACTTACCCAACCGGTAAATTGGATAAGCTAGAAAATTTTTCGACTTCTTTGTATAGACGCCAAACAAAAAATAATCGTACGATATGCGTTAAACTTTGACAGAATGTGTAAATAGTGTTGCCAACGTGAAAATAAAAAAAATTTCCGATTGGATAAACGCGGGAATTCATAAATTAAAAATTAAAGTTCTTTTTTGATCACAAGGTAAGTATGGCTAAAAATTAATATTGAAATTAAAAATTAATTGAAATTCATATTATTCCACTTAAGTGCTAATATTCCACAATAAATTTTAGGCTCCCTTCTTGGATCTTAACTTAGGCAAATTTGTGAAATGCGAATTTTCAAGTCAATAAACTCGAATAACAATTTCACTTGCTGTTACCTCATTCTGTCTATTTAAATAAGAACAACAGATACAACAGGAAGAACAGGAGCAACAACAATTGAAGTGACAAGAACGTAGGTTGTAGGTTGGCTTTACACCTTCAATTTCTCCTGGTTCCTATTTTTGTTGGATATGGCCATGTGCCATGCGTCATATGCCATGTACCATATGCTACCTGACTGCAATATTTATACTCTGTTTTCCTAAGTAAAGATGCGTACTTTTAGCTTTTCTCAAAATTTTTTTGTTGTTTTTAGTATGTGTACTTATATAGTATATACTACTGTTTGTACGAGTAAGTATTTATCTGCATATCTTTAACTCGTTGACATTAATTCACTGCGAATTTCTGCAGACATTTCATTTCTTGCATACAAAATTGACAAAAGGTTTTCTAAGCGATATACTCGCGTTTATTTGTGTAAACATTACGTAAATTTCTTTTTCTTCCTACTTGAGAATTTATTCATGTTAATGTATTATGCATGCCATGACAAAAGCAGGAAAATTGGTGTAATTTTCTCATTCTTCATTCATATTGGTACTCTCGTCTTCTCTTCGCAAAGAATCAGCTGAATACGTATATAAGTGTTTTAACAGAAAACCTCGTAATACTCGTAGTATTAAACATTGGAGTTGGAGTAATATATGCTTTTATTGGTATATTGTTAAAAACAAAATTCTGCTATTAAGCACATTTAATGATTCAAATTTTAAAATCTGCACATAAATAAAATTTAATAACAGAGTTTCACTAAACTAAAACTAAACTTTTGTCGATTTGCAAACATACAACTAATTTAATCGTGCTTTAATGGACCTCTTTTATTATAGACCAATAAAAATTTTAATGAAAACATATAGTATATGCGTTTATGTCCTTCGATTACATAAAAAAAAACCTATATGTCTTTTATTAACCCAGCTTCACCCTTGGCATGCTTTAAATGCTCACAATTTTTAATGTATCTCACATTACAAACTTCTACGTCTTTAATGATGGCAAAAACAATTCACAATGCAGAATTTTTCACTACTGCCACTAGCACAAAAGTAATGTCTTCTCTTTTATTTTTGCTATTATTCCATTTTTTCTTGATTTTTTCCTCTTTACATACATATATTCATATATATATAAATATATCTTTGTAGCTTCTATATATCATATCACTTCTACTTTTTATTTTTCCAGCTTGTTAAAGACATCTTCTGCGTTGGTTTCGTTAGTACAGCTTAGTTTTTCCTTTTTGGCCCAACATTGCGTATACGTTACGTAGAGCATATACTCGCAAATAAGCACTCTCGGTACATGTAGACATACATACTTGTCTGAATACTGAATACAAGCAAATAAAATGTCAACAACTGACATTTGAAATATGATGCAAATGATTCTTGTAAGTGGTTGCAATCAACATTTTAAGAGGTCTCATTATTTAAATATATTATTGCAATGAATCGTACCTTTATAGAGATTTAGTTGCAGTTTTACATGAAGACAGCATTATCTTATTTTCTCAATATATTTTCACCCTATTTGTGTTCACTTTTATTGTGTTCAAAAAAAATTTAAATATTAATCAAACGACTCGACTTTATTTTTACGTAAAGTCACTAAGAAAAACACAAAAAGTAATACTTTAAAACACATTTGGAGGAAAAATTATATAAAATTAGACAAATTTTAATTTTATTTAATAAAAAGTTTAAATAATATTTAAAGGAAACGTTTTGAACAGTACAGAATTGCAACAACAAAAATTTTTATTTATTTTTAATTAACTACGTTTTTAGCTGACAAACAGCTGTTTCGAGTATTGTCAAATCTCCATCATTAATGGTTTTGGAACTATTATAAATAATTATTCGTAAATCATTCTTTTGGAGGCAGCAAGTGCTAAGAGATGAACTAGTACCCCGTTAAATTTGAAACTCAGAGTAAGTGTTCTTTACTGACCCAACTGTTGTTATTGTTAGTTGTTGCAATTCAGTACTGTTCGTAAGCATTCTATTAAATACAATAGTTCTACGTGGTAGGCACCTTGTCGTGGTGTAGATACAACTTGAGCTATTCTGATCAATGTTCCAGTCAGTGTTATCACTGATGTCACTGACTGGAATATTGATTGAGATTAGAGCAAGAAGTGTAACCAAGATCTACCAGTAGGTTAAGGTAGAATGTGTTGTTTTGTAATCTATGTTTGTAGTGGTAGTAATTAGTTATAAATTTGTAGTTAATTTGTTGTTTGTAGTTTGTAGTTTTGTAGTCTTTGAAGTAGTTAGTTTGTAGATAGGCTCTTTGTTTTTGCAAGCTGGCAAAGTCTGAATGGCTGAACAATACACTAGCGTCTCAGGGAGTAGGTGGCGGTAAAGACCGTCCACTAAGTTCCAGCTTATCAGTCAGACTCGTAAGGGTAAGTGCGACAATCTCTCAGGCTGATGGGAAGCTCTTGATATGGTCATATCTCTGCCAAGGGTGGACTGCTGATTGTCGGGCTGGGAAGAGAAAACTTCCCGAGTACGTATTTCTAGTAATTATTGTTTTAATATGTGTAGCTGTCAAGTCTGTACGATACCTAAAAAAACCCCCAAATCTGAGGTAGACTGTTACGCCGAGGATGCTTAGCTGGAGGGGTCCAGTCTTTTAGTAATGAACTCAGGATACTCAGGAACTCCTGTTTTAATTAATGCCTTTTCAAAGTATGGGGCTCTGCTTTGGGTGACTGTTCTTTCCCTTATATTAAACACTATATATGGAAAATAATCTAAATATACCTATTAATAATATAATTACAGAATCAGAGGAAGAAGCTCTACTCCGTTCGCCAACGAAGGTTGGAGGAAATCGTGAAAAAAGGCTTGAAGCATATCTCAAGATTCAGGATCTGGATGATCTGAACCCATCTGCTCAGAGACCAATGGTATCAAGCGGTGGGAACACCTCTCCGGTGATTGGCACCCAGAGTCCTATGGACACAGGTGACCACGATGGCGGTGCGTCTAATGCTAACACCCAGAGCATGGTGAACTCAGGTGACGGCAACATAGAGACTAGGAAGAAAGTGGAATACTTCACCGAAGTACTAATATGGAATACTCTGCGACATCTATAGTCAGGCATATATAAGAGAGGAACAATTCAAAACGAAATTGATAATAAACTGACTTATAAATAACAACTAAAAGACAAATTTGGAAACTTCAAATCTTCTACAGAATTATAAATAAAACAATAATAAAATACCAATCATATCGGAACCAAATTTATATTACTACTCGCAAAGTCATTAAATTCATATTAAATATGCAAATCATAAGTATTCTTCTTCTTTTTTTTCGAGCATTGAATTGAACATTGAAAAATAAACACTAATTTTAAGAAATGAGTTAGAATTGCATTCTTTTAAAAGAATTACGGAGTGGAATTGTCTGCATGTTTTATTCACTGCTATACTCTTTAGTTATGAAAGCATATTGTAACTAAAACTTTATAAACACATGCTGAGATATTCAGGAGACCATAACATCATTATCATTTAGATCAAACTGCAGGAAGAAAAACTGCAAAACCAACGAATTGGAAGTAATACTCTTCCTCTGAACGGGTATTGATAACACCCCCTGTTAGTATTATTAACGAAACCTGATAGTTAAAAATTATGCGAATATTAAGTCTTTCGCTCAGCCTGCCAAAAAACGATGTCTTTAAGGTCGTGGGTGTTGGCTAGGAGTACTATAGAAAGGTAGATAATTCTTCGCCTCATATAATTAGCAAATATTTGCACAACGGTAAAGAAAAGAGGAATTAACAGTGGAACACTTTTTTTAGCGAAATATACTTCTTTCCATAATTACGACTAAAATGGAATCAAAACGACTTTTTCAGCTAATTAATGAGAATTCGATCCCCCTGCTATTTCGCTTACATATCTATGATATCTATGATTTCGACAAAACTTCTACTGTTAGAATATTTCTTTTCTAACCAAAGAATTGCTAGAATGACAATTGTGGATTTTGCAGTATGGAAGTAGTGGCAGCCTTCATCTACTCCTTTTGAATTAGTTATTGATTTAAATATATCCAGAATCGTTGACAAAAACAACCTTCTTTGATACAGCAGCTTATCAGCAGCAGGGTTTACCCATTCAATCATGCTTTCAAACATGTTGAGCACAATGGTACTGGTTATTAATTGCAGCATCTTTACCCATCATTTATCACTATAATATCATAAATTTGGATTTCAATTTTGGCAGGACACGAGTTCGATTCCTGGTACTTGCAGTCTCAAAAAATTATTTACGATTTACAAGATTTATTTCAATAAATCGAAACAGCTGTATGGCTAGCCAAAAATTCAATTAATTAAAATAATAGAAAATAAATATTTGTTGTTATAGTTCACTACTGTTCGAAAAACGTCTTTATAAAACAATTTTGAAATATTTTAAGAGCATTTCATTTGCTATTTATTTTTAATATGCATATTTAAGATTTACTTAAATCCCTAACTTTTTAATTTAATTTATTATAAAAGCAATATAGTTGAATGTAATGGAAATATGTACTTGGTTTACTCAAAAATGAATTGTTAATATTTTAATAAAATATAACAAATATTTTTAAACCAAAATCCTATCCTCAATTCAAAGTACATAAGTCTTATATGTAGAATCCTCAAATGTAATCAATTAAAATTAAATAAATAATTCAATATTTTAAAAAACTTTCAAACTAACTTATGTTCACAAATTTTCTTAATTCTGTTTATACCTTTGACCTCTTGACAAGCCTTTCTATCTACCATTAGTGACTAAAACAAAAATCTAACTATAATAGAAAAAAAGTCACTTAGAAAACTGCATTAAGATATTAAGAAGAATGTTGCAATGTGAACCATAATTTTCAAGTGACACATAATTTACTGCATTTTCTTGTGCCAAATAATAAATTTAAAAGAAGGAAACAAAGTTTTTCCTACGCATACGGTGCTGTGAAAAACTTCTTAAAACTATTAGATTTAGTTTCCAGTGAGCTTTAGTTGTGAGCTTCACTCTCACAAACAAACCAATATGCAAAGGAATGCACACGGCACTCGGCACTCGGCACAAGGATACTACGTCCTTACATACTCATATGATGGGAGTTCCGGCATGCTGGACACTTGGCCAATAAACTTTTGCTAATGTGTGAACAAAAAAGTGTGTTCTATGGCAACGGTAGGGTTGCCACATATATCATTCCGGTCACTTTGCCTACTTTCGGCAGGCGTTGGAAAAACAATTATTTTATTGAAATTGTTTAGCTTTACACTTTAGCCGCATAATACTGTTTTCTATTTTTTGTTTTTATTTCTGTAATTTACTTAAAATTACTAAAAACAACAAAATAAATTTAAAAAAAAAATTTAAAAAAAATAAAATAATATTAAGTTATATGCATAATAAATTTTTATTTTCATTCTCATTTTATATATTTTTTTTAAAAGTCTTTGTTTTTCTTTTTTAAATATTTCTTTTATGTGCTCTATTTTCTGTTGCCATTGTACTTTATTTTATTTTATTTTATTTTATTTTATTTTATTTTTTTTAATATTATTTTTTATTTTATTTTATTTTATTTTTTAATTAGTTACGCAAGCTCTAAAGTGAGAATAAAATATGAATTGCATAACAAAAGTGTTGCTAAATATGTTGTTGCTGTTGTTTTGGGTTGTTTTTGCTGTTAGTGGTAGCATTGGATGTTGCTGATGTTGCCGCTACTGCTGCTGCCGCTTCTGCTGCTGCTGCTTGATAAATGCAGCAAATTAACAAAATGGCTTATTGGCGCCAAAATTCTAAAAAAATAAAACGAATAATAATAATATAGAAATTGTAACATGGCAGCTTTTCACCAAGCACGGAAGTCGGCAGGATGTCGTCATGCTGCTAACAGTACGAGTTCGGTATTTAGAGGGGCTCCAAGGGACGTTGCGATATTTTTGACTCCGTTCCAAATTAGCTAAAAGTTTGTTGTCATTTTGTTAATTGCCAGAAAATGGGCGTGAGTTTATATGGCAGATGAATTGTTTTTAAAATGAAACAAGTGCGCATCGATTTAAAATACCCAAGAAAAAACTACGAAAATCTACTAAAATTTATAAAAAAAAAAAAAACAATAAATGCAGTAGTACTGAAATAGTAAAACTTGCAGTTAAGTGGATATTTATTTGTTCTACATATCAGCAAAAATTTAAAATAAAAAAGTTTTATGTCTCAGTATTTTTTATATAAATTAAATGAAATTGCTAGAATAAATTTAATTTCAATTAAATTTGTGATGTTCACTAAGCAATAAACTGCTCTGAAAAAGTCAAATAGTGAAACTATAGATTATCGATATGTAACGATAACTCTGTTATCTAAAGTAAACCAGCACAATATATTATTCTTGCTTGTACCATACTATAAAAATGAAGGTTTAACTGAAAACAACTGCAATACTTAACTGAAGGATCACACCAACTAATCTTAGTAATATATTGAACCTAAAGAAGTTATAGAAAAACAGCTAAAAGGGACTTTCGCTTTCTATATACCATCTTGACAAGGAATTTTATCAAATAGTATCAAGATATGAGGGATGTATAAACCAAATTCATTATCTTTAAACAAAATTTAACCAAAGATTACAAAACATAACCTAAATTCATTATCTTTAAACAAAATTTAACCAAAGATTACAAAACATAATTATCTTACTAAATTTCAAATCAATAATTTTATTTACTTTATAATAATATAAAACTTTTTTAATGTTCACATCACATCAATTTATTGAATCTACCCATTGAAAACTAACAACAATTTATCAAATTTTATCAAATCATCTAATTAATTAGTCACTAATTAGTTACAACATTTTTAGTTAAGTAGTTTTTAAATATATTTTAACAAAAAATTTATAATCTCAAATTAATTTAGAAAAAAGCGTCTTCACTTCACTGATGTAAGCGCTCAATGCTTGCCTAACACTCTAATCACACACAATGCAGGGGGTCCATAGCTTTTTAACGTAATTACCTAACGTTAAGACTCAACGCCACAGTGTCCTTAACACACATGTTAGTACAATACAACATAAAATGAAACAAGAAACCAAAGCACAAAACGCAAAAAAATTAAAAGAAATGTTAAGAGAAATAATATAATAGATATTAACAATTCACAAAATAAAAAAATAAGTAACAAACAGAAATTCCGCTTTTATATATAATAAAAAAAATTATTTTTGGAAAAAACGAATGTAAAAAAATTTCCAATTATGATTACAAGATATTCCCTTCTTTACATATGGGGCAACAATTCTCCATATTTCGTGATTAAAAGATAAGAGTATATTTCAGTAAACAATCAAGCTTCAGAACCATTTGTGAAGACAGCTGACCATTGTCTTATGCATCAGTGGTTTGAATTTTATGGTTAAGTCATAAAGAGATTTGACAGACCACAGTAAGATTTATTGGACTTATACAACTATCCATGAATATCTTCATCCATATTACTATTACCTGCTTTAATGGTTTCCGATCCATATTTGAGTAATAGCGGTAGCTATTACTATATGAGTAATAGCGGAGAAAATAGTACATAATAGTAAATTAGACAATGACAATAAAAACAGTTTTCAAATTTTTATTAAGATAAATTCTTTCATTTAATTGAATATTTAGATGAAATAATCTCTTAAACTTTATTGCTTCACTATTCTCGTATATTTAATTATTTTCTTAATTAACTTACTAAAAAACTGAATAAATTTAATAATCCTTCTTCCTTACATAATGCGAAAGAATCACAATCACACAGAAACACACATGAAAACATGGAAGAGAGAAGAAAATGCAGTCCGAGTAGAAAAATTTCTATCGATGGAGCATCAAGAATCAGCAACTGGAATTTAGAAAATTCAATCGTGCAAACGCCAAATCAATGGCATTGTCTGAGGCATTCGCTGAGATTAGAGTGAAATTCATTCACAATCAAGATAAAAATGCACACACCAATCTAAACGGAATTGCATCTAAGGACAAAGACGAGAAGTAAAATACACAACAAAGGAGAATATAGATTGTCTAAATATATATATATAAAGGATAAAAAGTTAATTAAAAAGCTGTAAATCTTTGTGAACGGAAATGCTGAGCTTTGTTCGCATCAAATGAAGATGCTCAGCTTGATTGAGCAACGTTCACTGAATATATGAACATCACATCATTGATGCTTAAATATGATAGTTGAAATATGTAATTAAAGTAATGGTTTGAATCAGTTAAAAAACTAAATTGCATCGTTTTAGTAACAATAGACAAAAATTAAACAGAAAATATATATGTGAGATAATATCAACCAAAATATATTAAACAAAACAGCATATTCTTTATGGAATAGGAAAACCATTTTCTAATTAAAATCTTGAATATCGTAAAAATCGAAGTAAGACACAAATTTAACCAGTGTTTATAAATAATACATAAATTATAACCTTTATCATGAGCAAGACTTAAGTATATCACACGGGATTACAGAGATACTTCCCACGACCTCCAAATAGGCTCCATCCCAACCATACTGATGGAAACCATAAAGCATATGCCTTAATTCCTTGCCCTATATCTACATATTTCAAAATGTATATAGAACCCACCACATATTCTACCACCGTCTACAAGTTTGCACCGATCCCATTCCCTTTATATGTAAATACTCCCCCTCTTCAATTATTTCAACCATACTTATCTGGCTTATCTGACAATCTACAACACTTTAGTTCTGAAACTATTTATTTTTTTTAAGTGTGATATTGAGGATATCAACAACTCTTTCCTCCGTCATTTGAAATCTTCTAAGCGAATCTAAAGAAAAACACGTGAGACTATATTTGTATGTGTCTTACTGAATTTAGTATAAATTAATTGGGTTGTTGTCAGTGATACCGGCGTACGTAAACAAAATATATATTCGTCTTGTAGTTTGTTGTTTCGGTAACGATCGCCCCTAACTTGATAGAAGACAGTTTCAATAATACCGCCCATTTTTCTCTCACGCTACAACAGTGTTCTTTGTAAATAAAGGATATTAAAGAATCTTCTTTTAGTAAAAATATCTATATTAACTGTTCTTTCACTTTCAATGAAGCAGGTTTTACACCAAACTCTGTTTTGCGGCTTTCTTCTGATGTCATTTAAATACTACGAAAAAAGGTAGGTGCAAATAAATCGTATCACTCATACGCCATGAATTTATCACTCCTTTAAATTAATTTATATGGACATTGTCGAGTCATAGAATTTAAATATAATAATTTAAATTATTTACTAAATAAAAGCATAAACCATTTCTATAGCGTTGGCTCTCCAAAATAATCTAATATACAATTTAAAATAAATTATTTTTCATAACCACAACTGCAACTCTCACATTCATGATGGGGTGATAGGGTGATGGGGTCAATACGGGGGTATGAACTCAACAAACTTTTCAAAATATTTTCATTTTTAATCATTTTAAACTGATTAGTGAGCTTTGCAAAACAAATTTTGTAATTATAGTTCAAAATTAAATAAAATAAAAAACAAGGAAAATTCGTTTCACAAACACAACGAAATATTTGAAAATTTGAACTACAGTTAATATGCTTAGCTTATGCTCATAGTTTGGCAACAAGCAATTATTCTATGAGGTACAAATTGGGCGAAATACATTAAAATATGCAAGCATACTATGCAGTATACTGTGTAACACATACTGACAGACAGATATGTGATTGTAGTGGATTTAATATGAGCATACCAACCAATTAAACAACACGTACACGTATACGAAACACGTTCACGTACACACAGGAGCAATTGAAATTGGCCTACTTTTTTGTTCAAGAGTAATAAACAATAAAATACCACAAACACGCAAACATACTTAAACACTGCTGCATAAGCAGCATAAAGCAGCAACAAATTTCGCAATTATGCATATATGTACTTACATATTAGGTAAGCTCATAGTATATATATTTATATATGCACACCTACCACAATAATGAAACTAATATGGCAGTACACAGCGCAGCATACACGCAATTCAACACATGCTACATACATACTATACACGTACCTACACTGGTTGTACGGCTCCGTTTGAGTAGCTCATATGTGAATTTTCGAGTACATACACGAGCACAGCTTAAAGTGCTTTCACTTGGTTTAATACGCATAATTAATTTTGTTAGTAAACTTTTTCTAATAGTTTCGCTGTTGATGCTGCTATGGCGGTTGTTATTGTAGTTGTAGTAGTGTTTTCTTGTTGATTTTCTTGTTGTTGTTGTTGGCTTTTGTTAAGTTCGACATTTGCTGTTGTATTTGTAGTTATTTTATAATTAATTTATTTTTTTTTTTGTTTTTGTTTTTGTTTTGATATGACTGTTGCTTCTCTATTTGTTTTAGCTTTTTATTTTCTTTTGTTTTTGGTTTTTTTTTATTATAGTTCTTAATGCCAACTGATGTTAATGTTGTTAGCGTTGTGCCTACATTTGTACACTTCGTAGTTTTTTATTTATTAATAATGTTGTAGTTGTTTGTATTGTAATCGTTTTTGTACTCGTTGTTGTTGTTATTATTGTTGTTGTTGTTGTTTCTGAAGCAACTAGTAGACTTTTCCACTTAAACTTTAAATAGCACTTGAGCATATACACTTTAAAAAAATACTAAACAAATTACTTTAATTTAATTTTTTGTTTTGTTGTCCTAAAAAACAAACTTAACAAAGTTACGAGAGCATTGCCAATTTGAAAAAATTTTCTAACAGTGAAAAAATATAAATATTCATATGTAAAATATTTAATTTCTTTAAAAATAAATTATATGACTTAGTCTAACATATTGTATTAATAATTCTAAATGTAAAAATATACCTTAGATATTAAGTATTATATTAAAATAATATAAAATTAAATTAAACATTATATTAAATAAATATTAAATGAAATATTTTAATTTTTTTTTAATTTAATATGAATAAAAAACTGCACTTATTCAGTATATTATTTCAAAAATGCCTTACATTATATTATATTATTTCTTTCAATTTAAAAGGTGTTTAAAACGTTACTAATTTCAGTATATAATATTTTTGGAATATTCTTGATTAAGGCATTTTCATGTTTTTATATATAAATTGTTTTGTTTTTGTTAACCCAACTGAACTTTAAACTTTGTTAGTTTTATGATTAAAGCTAAATTCTATGAAACCGCAAAGTTTTTCACTCAATCATTTCTTAAGGTAAACTTCATCGATGAAAATCAATTCGATATTCAATTTGTTGTTTACCTAAAATATAAACTCACATACAAAAACACAAACAAATCAAAAAATAAGGCAGGATAAACTAAATAATCCTTGAAGCTTACATATTTCACCTTAAAGTTTTTCTTATTCTGCATTTCGCTTCGTTAAGAAACTTCCCTGAATTTACGTATACTTCTACGTATAAGATTTAAGGACTGCATTCACATAAACACACGCACACTCACACATACACATACTCAACAGATTGTAGTTTTGGTTGTTCTGATACATGAACGGTGTATTTATTTTGTTTACAAGTGAAATGTAAATCCATATAATGTCCTTCGGGTGTGGTTTACCAATGTTACATTTCTTTTTCAATAAAAAAATATAACAAAAATAATTTCTAAAGGAACAACAATCTTAAGCAACAATTCTTTTAATTAATATAAATAAATTAAGAGGAAGGAGTTGTTTTTATCCTATGTATTAAATATTATAATAATAGAAATAATGTATATTATAAATATTATAAAGTATTTATAATAATAACTAATAGTAATAATAATATTATTTTATTTCATAAATATATACACCTAAATCCTCTTAATTAATACAAATAAATTAAGAGGAAGGAGATGTTTTTATCCTATGTATTAAATATTATAATAATAGAAATAATGTATATTGTAAATATTATAAAGTATTTGTAATAATAACTAATAGTAATAATAATATTATTTTATTTCATAAATATATACACCTAAAATATTAAAATTTTAACTTATAAATAGATAAACCACTTTTCTTCAAAGATCTTCCATGCAAAAAACTATTACAGATCTGGTGTTCACACCACTGCATGTAATTAAGCGAGCCCTTGTACTATATACAGCATTGTAGATAGAAAAAAGTAGAAATGGTAAGACACTATGGCTTGTGGGTATAGCATCATCTAAAAATTTTTGTTAATTAACAGAAATAGAAGAGGATTCCCTAAGCTTGTAACAATTATTGACAGCCTATCATATAACAAGCAGCTAAAAGAGACACTCCTCAGAACTTCTCACAGTTGTAAACAAGTATAACAAAACAAAAGTACTTTTTAGTTTTTCTATGTCACCACTTCTCCCTTAAGGTAGATACTTAGTTACTCAGTTACTTACTTAGTTGGTAAGCCAATGGCTTACTGTGACAACTTGGTAGTACTCATATACTTACAAAAGAAAATTATATTTTAGATAATGCCATCTCAAACGAGTGCTTAAGGATTTACAAAGACGGGTGATGGAGTGTTCTTTAAGGAACTTAACTTGAAACTATCCTTCCGATCGAGATATTACATATTAAGTGGCTGTCAAGTGACCATTATGTTCCTTACTAATATTGTC
The DNA here is from genome assembly GCF_002237135.1 of Teleopsis dalmanni. Lineage (NCBI taxonomy): Eukaryota > Metazoa > Arthropoda > Insecta > Diptera > Diopsidae > Teleopsis > Teleopsis dalmanni. The sequence goes on from NC_051847.1 coordinate 175,651,178, forward strand.
AAAACACATTAGTTTGTAACAGAATGTCACATATCTCCTAACAATATGTCAATACATTCAATGATTAATCTAAAATGGGTTCATCATGAATTGTGTAGTAGTGGCACAAAGCCACTTTTACATCTATTTTATAAGATACAAAAATCCATTTGGCTTTAGTCCAACTAGGTATAATTACCGAACATTTCAAAAAGCAGTAAGAAAGAATGATCAGAAAATAAACTTGTCATGCTACTTAAATAACGCCATACTGATAGAACACTGTCACTTTGGAAGACACGTTAACCAATTAGAATGACTGCTGTATGTTAGTAATTTCGGGCCAGACAAAAAAGGGGCCAATTAACTAAACATCACTCCAGATTCTCTTATAAATGTTTGCCCGAAATTTCGACTAAAACAGTTTACTTCATATAAGTGAGATAGTTTCTTGATGCAGAGTATAGTTTTCTTAAAAAAGTTAACATGCCTATATATAAACTAATATATAAACAACAACAATAAGCTCGATTTTTTGGGCTTAAGTCAGCGGAGCATTCTACAAGCCAAGCTGCTACGTGTAATCTAGCTTGCTAGTACATATCATATATATATATATATATATATATATATATGGTATATATATATTACCCTACCCTACCTTACAACACCACCCTCCCCTACCGTACACCACCCTAGCCAATGATACCCAATCCTATCATGTCCTACCATACCCTACTATTCCCTACCTTACCCTACCCTAAGATGAGGCTTTTGTTTAGATTTATTTTGACTATTTGCATTTGAATTAATCCAAGAGTAGAATATTGAGCAGATGATTTCTGAAATCAACTATATTATTTCAAATGTAGAATTTTACTTCAAAAATTCAAGATTGTTTCGTTTTTAAGTATTACTCTTCGCACCCTTTTTTAAAAAAATTCTAGTAGTTTTTAAAAATTTTTTAGCTAAAATTTATTATGCATCTTTGCTTCATTAAAATTTAACTTTTCTGTCTTAATAGCATTATATATTCTGGTATAAAAATTACTCTAATAAATTAAACAATATTGCACTTATATAAAGGATGTGTTAGAACGACCAAGTATCCTTTTTTTAACAAGAAGAGTTACAAGTAGAGTTAACAAGTAGAGTTTCTTTGAAAAGTTTTTACTCATATCTGTTAAAAATATATTTTGCATTACATATTTGTTATTATCTTATTAAAATAAATCACTTACTTCTAAATAATTTCAAAGAACATATTAACCTAATGTTTATCTTACCTTAACTTAATTTTCTGTTTTCTGGTTACGAAACCAAAGGCTCCTTTATTAATCAAATATTATTGCTATACAAATTAAGTTGAATTAATTGGTAAACAAAATCACTTAATAAAACAATGAAATGATAAATAACTCAATTATTAATATGAATTTCTCTCATTTATGTATCCTTACCGAAATTAGTCAAACTTCAGATAAACTCACAACATTTCTTACGTACACTTGTCCTACCCAGGTTAAAAATATAATATCAATCAAATCATTAAGTATCTTTTGTATATTATATGTACATTCTACCCTTGTCATCTTTTGAAAGGAAGTAAATTAATTGTTGTACAAACATTTAACATTTATTTCAATAAGATAAATATTTATACCATCAAAGGTAACAGGATTTTTTAGCAAAGAATTTAGAACATACTTTAAATCCTTTTTTAAAATATTTAAAGTATCTGATATGTAACAAAAAATATATTGAAACTGTCAATCTAAACTATGATTTCACCATATTTGGATATATGATGTCAACTCAAGCAAATTGATTCGCTCTGTACAGGATAATCGAAAAATTTGGCTCAACAAGGCAATTATCCTGCCCAGATTCCGATTTCAACATAAACGTATTAGAGCCACAGCAATCGCAATTAAGCAAACGTTTTTACAAAGGACTAAAAAGTGATTGAAAAACTACAAACAAAATTCGGTTACGTTGAACAGTAAGGAAACAAAATATTGACAACAAAAGGCTCAAATGATGAATCGATTGTCCTGCCACAAAAACAAGCAAACCAGTATCAATTTGAATGAGTAGGAAATGTGTAATGGTCACATATTGGATGTGATCAATTTTTCAAAAACTTTCTATACTTTGCTGTATTAATAGATATTTTTTAAGGATAGCATTTGAGAAGAGTAGTGATTTAAGTTTAAAGTTACACGGTTTTTATAAGTTTATTGAAATAATCACAATAACACACTTGTATTCATTAAATATCCACGAATTTATAACCTTTTAAAAAATCAACAATCTCTTTCACTTTCAACAAATGTACATTAGATATTATTTTAGAATAATTCAATAAAAATACTTAATTAGTCGATTGAAGTGTTGCCTATTCAATTCACCATATCTTTTTTGTATAAAATTATATTTTATTGATTCAAATCAGAAAAATTTGTAAAAATAATCAAAATTTCAGAATTCATTCTTTCTAGCTCGATTTAGCCACCTTTTGCCTTAACTATGGCCCTCATATGGTTAAAAAATCAGTTGCATGCTTTACGAGTGTAATCCTCTGGTATTTTGGCCCATTCCTAAACAATGACTTCTTCAGCGCATCCATGCTGGCACATTTTTTAGTACTCATCTTACTCTCTAAATTGGCCCAGATGGAACAGTCCATCGGATTTGCATCTGCCGATTTCGAAAGCCAGACAAAATGAAGTATGGAACATGCTCATGGTTTACTCGACCTTTATGAGACCAAGACCAGTGCCGCGTGTTGTTGAAATGCCCATGGTGTAAGACTAAAAGTTTTGCGTACCCACGTCTCTAAAGCAACTTTTAAAATATTTTCTTGATAATAAATCGCATTGACTTTGACACCAGGCGGTCACAGCTACCCACACCATTACTTGAAATACAAAATTACTTCTGGTGGCCACCCGTAGTCTCAAATTTTCGGCAGTGCGTTCAGTTAAGTAAACACAATCATTTTGAGAGTTTATGAACTGCTCTGAGAAATGTTTCTCATCGAAGAACACAATATTTGGAAATTTGCCATGTTCGTGCAAGCGTAACAACTCCTTTGCTCTTTCGAGTCTAACTTTTTGTTGCTTTAGTGTAAGTTCTCGTGCCTTTTAGAACTTTTAAAACTTTACATTGAGCTCACTTGGGAATATTCATCGGATGCTTCGCTGAGATATTTTCAGTTCTTAGACCATTTGATTACCTTCACTTAAAATAATTGGTTTGAGATGGTAAAGTAAGCGGAAATATAGACTAGTGATACCGTCTAATCGATGAATGAGGCAACTTTAAACATTGCTTGGAAAATAATAATAAAATAAGTTGTTGTGTAAGTAAATTACCAAAATACAAATTCCGATGCTGAAGAATCATCTCAAGTTCTTATAAAGTGTTTTTATAAAGCCTTTAAAATAGTGTTTAGAAAGCACAGCTCCTCTTAGAGGATAAAAAAGAGAAAATCTAATTATAGCTATAGCTATAAATTCATGAAAAAAAATATACACATATATATATATTCGGCTCAGTATAAATAAATCAAAACTCGGATTAATAACTGGTTTCTTAAGTATTCATATCTTTGCTAACTACTGCTTTAAAAAAATGGGATTTAAGAATATTCATAGATGTAAGCTTTGTAAAACACAGAACGAAGTATTCACTTTTCCTATTTTTAAGTGTATTTTAAACAAATTTAATGATTCTATCTAGTTTTATGGAAACACAAATGAACACCTAATCCGAAAGATGTACCAAGAAAGATATAGTAAGAAATTTACAAATGAACTGTAATGACTAGAATATTTAGACAAGGCTCCAATGGTAAGTGTGGGAATAGTATATAGGTTCCTTTTACCTTACTATGATGTTAAGATTTATTGAACCTTATTGGTTTATTGATACTCTTTACTATATGTGGACTTCATGCAAAACTAATTACTACGGGTGCAGTGTACTATAGATGGACTGTATGCAAGTGTCATTATTATTGATGCTTTGTACTATATGCAGACTTTACCAAGTGTCATTCTTACAGATGCAGTGTACAATATGTGACTATATGCAAATCTCTTTATTAGTTTCAACTGGATTTGGGATTTCTGATTACATATATCCGAATACTATCAGATACTAAACTAAACTTTATTTTTGTCGATGCAGTTAAACTAAAAATATTGCTACTAAAATATCTTAATATTCAAAAAATAGAATAAATATAATTTTACTGCAAAGATAGTTATGAAAACTTTTATATCACGCACTTTATTGTATATGTCCTTAATACTTTTTTGGATGCATTGCTGCTCCTGACAAGTATTTATCAACTGGTGACCTACTAACGGAGTAGCCGTTGGCGCCAACGACTTTTTAATTAAATGGACATGAGATAGAATGAGGAAAAGCTGTGCTAATTTTATTTCGTTTGTGTGGTTATTATTATTGTAATTAGTTGTGGCAAGCAGATACAATTAATTATGCCACTTACATATGCCGCATACCCAGGTTTTTTAGGCAGAAACGTCACTCTGCAAACATTAAAAAAAATTAATTTATAAAAACGTGTAAGTTTTATATTTTATTTTATTTTTTTTTTTATTTTCAAGAGATTAATGAAGCAACATTTTTAATTAAATTTCAAATTAAATTATGTATGCAAAATATTTACTGCATAAATTATTTAATTTACAAATTCTGTCGTATAAATTGTATTAATTAAATTTAAATGCATTTAAATAAGTAGTTTAAGTACACACATATGTCGCTTGAGTATATTTTTGTTGCAATTACTTAATAAATTCCAGAATTTATTCCAAGACTGACAATATAACTTTATTAGTTTTATTAATTTGTGAGTAATAAACTCTTTTCGATTGAAGTGATTATATTTGTCACACTTGTGTGTGCTTAGTCTGGCTACTCTTGTTACTCCTCGTGTTTGCTCGTATATGTCATTAGCCCATTATCCAGTATTGTAGTGCTGAGAGTACTTTGCTATTTGCATAATGTGCTGTAAGTACTTAAACATCCTTATGTCATCAATTAGTACTTGAGCATGCAATTGTCTCGCACAATGGACTTTATGCAAATTGACAAATTAATTGCATACAATAGTCGTCTACTCTACTACACTCTACCACTCTACTTCCATACAGTTGAAGTAGTCAAAATAAGCCACTGGCAACTGCTAACAGAAATGGCACATTACTACTTTACTACTACCACAATTCTACAATTGGAAAGCCTAGTAAACTATATGCTTTTCAATATACAACACCGAGGACACGAAGGAAACTTATGCTGATAACATAATGATGATAATCACATTGATTGTAGGCGTAAGATGCATTTGTGCATTTGCATTCGAATTTTGTAACAAAGTCGTTATCTCTACTACCACTCAATGTCGTCTTTGGGTGTTGCAGTTCTTAGATTGCTGGTTTCGGTTTAGTTAATCACTAAATTGAGCTTGCATCTTACAGATACATCAATCAGCAATTGTACGGTAAGTTTGCCTTAACTCACAAACATTTGTAACCACATTAAAGTAATTGTTAAATCATTTGCATTGTTCTCTATGGCTCTTATGCGTCACTGGTGTCATTTCAGTAAAATGTTAATGCAATATATTGCAGTTAATAAAAAGGCAAATTTATTTTTTTAAAAATGTGATAGATTTCCCTTCAAAGCAAAGTTAAGAAACAAATGAATAGAAAATAAATTACGTTTTTATTAATATTTTTTCTTGCCGTGAGTGATGCATCTTATGACGAAACGTTAGAAGGGTTCGAATAGAAATGAAAAGACAACAACAAAAATTTAGTTCATTTAGGTATTGAAATTTGGCTGGCCATACAACTTGAGGCAGCGTATGATTGAAATCATAATAAAATTTTTCATTGGTATATATTATACATTGTGACCGAAAAGTTTTCGGGAAATTTTAAATAAAACGCAAAATTCTTAACCTTCATCAATATTTATTTTATCTCCTTCAAAATATGCTCCATTAGAAGCGATACACAAATGCCAACGTTTCTTCCAATCATCAAAACATTTTTTATAGGCGCTTTCCGCTATGGCTTTGAGTTCCCTCTGCGAATTCTGTTTTACGGCTTCTATGGATTCAAAACGCGTTCCTCTGAGTGGTAATTTGAGGTTGGGAAACAGGAAAAAGTCACACGGTGCAAGATCAGGTGAATACGGTGGCTGTTCGATGGTATTTATTGAATGTTTGGCCTTAAAATCGTTGATAATGTTGAACAAATTGAGGTGAATCGGAACAAGCCGGGCGTTGACACGTCGCATACACAAATTGTCCACCAAAATCAAACGAGCCATCTCACGACCGATGCCTAGCTCTCGTGCTATCTCTCTAACACTCACATGAGGATTTTTGAACACGATTTCCTTTGCCTTTTCAATGTTTTCGTCGGTGGTAGAGGTCGAAGGTCGTCCAGAACGCGGCATGTCTTCGACGGTCGTACGACAGTCCTGAAAGGCTTTGTACCACTCATAAACTTGAGTTTTCGATAAAACTGATTCCCCATAAGCCTTTTGTAGCATTCGCAACGATTCTGCACACGAAATTTCGTTCGAAAAACAAAATTTGATGCAAACTCTTTGTTCAATATTTTTTTCCATTGTTTTTTTCGCAACGCACTACTGAGGTGAACTGGTTTCAACAGCTGCCGTAAACGAACTGTCCGACAGATCGCGCTCATTTTTGGCATAGTAATTAAGGACAGTGCTGCCAAACTACATAAACTTAAAATATCGAAAATATACAGCGCGCGAATTTTAAATGAGAATTTCCGAAAACCTTTCGGTCACAATGTATACACAAACAAATAAACCTAAGTGAGGCCTGGACGTAGACTAATGAAGAAAAAACAATTTTTTAATAGATAACCAACACAGGGACCCTATCCGGAAGTATTTCCGATAAAGTAAAGTTGGATATTACTTGCTTCTATATTGTACAATATTATTACCATCTATATTATGAAGATATATGATGAAGAACACAGGTGCTCTACCCTGAAGTATTCCCTATTAAGTTGCAAGGTAGAAACGGTCTGGCACACGAGGGGAATTGGTTTTTAGTCTGTACAAACTGGGCGTAGTGACGATGCCTTAGGTATTTTTAAACCTACTTTCCGCACAAAAAAAAAAATATATACATATATATTTATTAAATGTTAACAACAATAAATTTAACATACGTACGAGTGATTTTTTTACTTACCAAAATATGATTTGCTTATATCAATTAATTGATATTTATATATTAATATATAAATATGTAACTTTCTATTAATTTCAAATCAATGTTTTTCAAAAATATAATTTGAGTCAATTCAATTATTCCTATTTTTTTCTTACTTCTTTTCAAACAACCTAATTACTTATATTCAACTCACATACTAGGAATCAAATTTCATAAACATATCAGATCATCTTTGAACTTTTCAAGGAAAAAAAAGCAAAATTTCAAATCAAGATCCTCGTACCAAAAAACATAAATTTTGAACTTATGAAAATAAAAAGAAATAAAAAAAAATCCTTTAAAATAATTTGAAGAAAATTTGATATAAACTTTAGCACTCAAGATGCCTCCGTAATAAAACTGCCAAGTTAGGATGAACTACACGGCAAGGCACGTATCTAACCCAAAAAAAACTGAATGACAGAACAGTAGAGAAAAAATTATAAAGAAAACCGAATTTAAAAAAGCTGTCAGAAATCGAATTTTAAACGAAAGTTTATTTCAATTTATTCGAGTCGTACACAAAAAAAAAACTCCTACGAAAAAACGTACCAAAAATTCTGTACTCAAGCGAAGGACTTTACAAACACAAACCTATGCAAAACCGAATTCCAATTTGAATTCAAAAGGAAATGTTTAAACCAAAAAGGTTCAGAACTTTACACATATGTATATTTTTTGGGGTCTCATGGTCAAGTTGATTGAATACACAAACAACAACTACAGCTACAGCTACAAATACGAATACGAATACATTCGTATAGCCCTACTGCCGTGAAGCCATACAGCCGTATAGCCGTATAGCCGTATAGCCGCACAGCTCGGGGGGAAAACATAGAAGTGTGCTTAATATGTAAATGTTGGGGAATAAGGATGTGCTGCAGCATTTATTCATGAGTTGAGAATGTACTGAATCAATATTTGTGAAGATAATTTATCAAATTATTTTAAATATAAGTAAAAATCATCTTAAAAATAAATTTTTATTGCTTTAAATAATTTTCTATATAAATTAATTTAACATCAGAAGACTTTAAAGGAAAATAACTTACTACATTTATTCCTGTTTTTATTTTTATTGTTATTATTATTGTATTATTATAGTTTGATTTTATTGCACTTCGAGTTTATTGCATATTGGCTTATTGAGAAATTCATAACTCTTCGTGCATAATTCACCAATTTAAATTTATATTATTTATATGACAATCGACTTCAAAGAACCTATCGTATCTGTGGTTGCCCCAAGCAACACATGCCATGCCGCCATTGAATCATATGCAAGCATGGCATTGCCTTCTAGGAAAAATGTGCATCTCTCGTCCTTTTTGTTATTGCACTTGCATTGGCTTGTTAATGCAATGCACAGTATTCTTTCCATTCAATTTATTTTCATACTCAATACTTCGTGCAATTCCATCCGTACTTAAGTTAATACCTTGTACTTGGGTGATTGGAATTGGGCACAGATTTTAATGGTTTTCTCTCGTATAAATAATGTATTTCTCATTAATTTATACACACACAATAAAAATTATTTAACAAATAAAAATTTTTAAAGAAAATATTTCTTTTAACAGTTTATTGAAATTAAATCAAATTTTAATAAACCATTTTTAATAAATCAAGTTTTTTATATTGAATTTAATTTTATACTTTAAAAAAATAAATAAATAAAAAAAAATGTCATATTAGAAAATGATTTAAACAAGAACCACAAAATGCAATTTAAAATTTAAGAACGTTTGATGGAAAATATCACTCACAGACGTATCCTTAAAATATAAAACTAACCGCAAAATGATTGAAAGTGTAAAAAATAAAAAAAGTACTTGTTTGTAGTCAAAGAACTTCAACGTCTATTTATCTTAAAGGAATTGTTTGCTTAAAAACATGCAGATTTTTGACCCCAAAAATTTTTATTTCATAAACTGAAATGGAAATATACAAAAAAAAATATCAGCAATTATTTTTTTACTTAAATAATTTGATATACGTCAAAAAACAACATACACTTGTCAAAGTTTTAACACCTTTCGTACATATATTAGATTTTTATTCAGATATATCTGCTTAACCGTTGATAGCGTAACATCCAATGTACGTCCATATATAGTAATACCAAAAGTCTCATTTTTGACATATCTGTTTATCATCAAAACCCGATGAGAAGTTGACTCTACAATACTCTTTATACAAATACACTTTAAACAAATACTAAATTTTATGCAGGTGTATTTTGGTATTCATTGCATAAAGTAGCATCCAATATACATATATATTAATACCTATAAACTATTTTTTGTCGGATATCGATCAAATATATCTGTTTGTCATAATAATATGATAAGAAAGTTGACTTTGTCTTTTGCTAAAGCTGCAATACTTTTCATATATAAACTATACTTTTATACAAGTACCATAACGC
>NC_051847.1:175660984-175674266 GCF_002237135.1 Teleopsis dalmanni
TATGGTACATGGCATATGACGCATGGCACATGGCCATATCCAACAAAAATAGGAACAAGAAAAAATTGAAGGTGTAAAGCCAACCTACAACCTACGTTCTTGTCACTTCAATTGTTATTGCTCCTGTTCTTTCTGTTGTATCTGTTGTTCTTATTTAAATAGACAGAATGAGGTAACAGCAAGTGAAATTGTTATTCGAGTTTATTGACTTGAAAATTCACATATCACAAATTTGCCTAAGTTAAGATCCAAGAAGGGAGCCTAAAATTTATTGTGGAATATTAGCACTTAAGTGGAATAATATGAATTTCAATTATTAATATTTTAGCCATACTTACCTTGTGATCAAAAAAGAACTTTAAATTTTAATTTTCGAATTCCCGCGCTTATCCAATCGGAAATTTTTTTTATTTTCACGTTGGCAACACTATTATACACATTCTGTCAAAGTTTAACGCATAACGTACGATTAGTTTTTGTTTGCCGTCTATACAAAGAAGTCGAAAAATTTTCGTGCTTACCTAATTGACCGATTGGATAAGTTCGGGAATTCAAAAATAGGCCTCTCGTTCCTTTTTGATCAGAAGGTATACTTATCTAACATTTCAGTTGATTAACTAAGTTCGTGGTGATGACTGTTTATCTTTTGATCGACTTCATCAGAAGCCCAAGTGAGGGCAAAATTTGTGATTAGTGAAAGCGTCATCAAAACCATGGGTTATTTCACCAAAGATCAGATATAACCTTTATTGAAATTCATGGAATTAAGTAACTTAAAAAAATCAATTAATAGTCTTTGAACTGAATATTTAAGCTATTGAATAGAATTCACACGAATTGAAGAACGAAAAAAATAATGTCTAGAATTAAAAAATTGAAGTACATTATCAAGAAGTTCTAGAAACACAAAAACATTCTTTAAAATATTGTGATTGATGAAATGGAAAGTTAGAAATAGTGACAATTTAAATATTCTTTTATAATTTAGAAGGGTTTGTCCACAGGCTTATACCATTAGGTTAAACTTTTTGAAGAATTAACTATTGGAATTTTTTTTTTATTATTATTATTATATAAATACAATCTGTAAAAGAACATTCAGTATTATTTATGAACATAAAAATAGAAAAAGTGATTTGTAGACATGTGCGGGACACTCAGTAGTAAACACCGCTAAAGATTAAATTACAACTAATAATAATGATGACTAATGATAGTGAGTAAATAGTTGGCTATATAAATATTAAATTTCAGTGAGTTTACAATTACGATTCACGTGTTTAGGGTTCTACTTGGCAAGTCCGACGTAGAAAATCTTCTTAGTCGACGTGGATGATTGATATCTGATAGTAGCTCGTGTGCCAGTGGGTTCGGGTGATTTGATAGTCTTATACATACGATAGTTTTTGCTGACTGTTTGTATTGTTTCAAACACTGATGGGACGTGGAGATCGCGCTGTAAAGTGCTATTTGGAATATACCATGGAGCAGCCGCACATAAACGAAGTATTTTTGATTCAAATCTTTGCAATATCGCTATATTAGATTTTGCAGCTGTTCCCCAGATCGAGACACCGTAGGTCCATATTGGTTTTAAAATAACTTTATATAAAAGTACTTTATTGTTCAGTGATAGTTTTGAATTTTGGCAAAGAAGCCAGTGCATGGAGCGCATTTTTAAACCCAGTTGCTTGCGTTTCGTAAATATATGATGTTTCCAGGTGAGACGCCGATCAAGATGAACACCTAGATACTTCACGTGATCGGATTGTGGTAGTACGTTATTATTTAGTGTGACTGGTGAACAGTAACCATTGCGAAGAGTGAATGTGATTTGTGCAGATTTGGATTCATTAGCTTTAATGCGCCATTTGTTTAGCCACACTTGGATGCTATCTAGGTTTGTTTGCAACTGACTAGAAGCGACTGTTGGGTTTTTGCTTTTAGTCATGATCACTGTGTCATCGGCAAAAGTTGCGGTATATGTTGATGGGTTAAGTGGTAAGTCAGCTGTGAACAGTGTGTAGAGGGTTGGACCTAGTACACTCCCTTGTGGAACTCCAGCTTTTATCGGGAAGATTTTCGTATTATAGTCTTCTATTTTAACCATGAAATATCGGTTATTGATATAAGACTTAAGTAACAAATAGAAGCTGTGTGGTAGATGTAATTTCAATTTGTAGAACAGTCCGGTGTGCCATACCTTGTCAAATGCTTGCGTTATATCGATAAATGCTGCAGTGCAGTATTCTTTTCTTTCCAGTCCATCTCTTGCATATTGATAAACACGATTTACCTGTTCAATGGTTGAGTGGCGGTTTCGAAAGCCGAATTGGTGAGCAGGAATTAGTAAGCGACTTTGGGTGATCTGGTTAAGACGCTTTAAGAGTATTTTTTCGAAGACTTTGGAGAGCACCGGAAGTAAGCTTATAGGTCGATAAGATGTAACTAACTCTAAAGGTTTACCTGGTTTTGGTATCAGGATAATTTGAGCTACTTTCCATTGACTTGGATAGTATTCTTGACATATAATAGCATTAAAAAGTTGGTTGATGAAAACAAGACCAATGTTTGGAAGCTCTTTCAACACTTTGCCAGTAATCAAATCGTACCCAGGAGCCTTTTTGGTTTTAATTTTAGTCTTAATTGTCCATTTAATTTCTTGTATTGTGGTTTTAGGAACCGGGAAGTCCATTTGATGTGGTGTTTGCAGGAAAGACTCAATTTCAGTGTCGTCTTCATAACTTATGCACGGGTATGGTTGAAATACACCTTGAAGATGCTCTGCGAAAATTTGAGCCTTGTCGATTCTGGATCTAGCCCACTGTCCATTATACATTTTGAGTGGTGGAATGTGTGGCGTTGATCCATTCAGCTTACGAGTGGCCCGCTATAATGAATAGTCGGTTGCTTCACTGGGAGACAATGCAGATAGGTATGTTTCAATGTTTTTGTTTTTGTTCTCCCTTAGGGTTTCTTTAAGTTTTTTTATCGCTTCATTCAAACGTCTTTTGCCTTCACGATTTTTTGTTATTTGCCAAATTCGTCGCAATTTACGTTTCTGAAGTAGCTGTTCCTTTATGCCTCTGTCTATGTGTTCTTCTTTGTATTCATTAAAATGCATGGTTGAGTTCCACGCGGCATTCTGTACGGTTGTATTAAATTGCTCGACCGCAGATTCGATATCGGTACCGGTTTTGAGTGGGATGTTGGTTGTTAAATTTTCATTTATGATGCTTCTGAAAATATTCCAGTCTGTTCTTTTGTTGTATAATTGAGGCTCTTTGTTCTTTACAAAAATTTTAGAGTTCAACTCCATAATAAGGGGAGAGTGGTCTGAGGAAAGATCTAAACTGGAATGAATTGATAATAGTGAGCTTGAAATTCCTTTAAATATGCAAAAATCGATCACGTCTGGAACTTTATTGTGGTCTGTTGGCCAGTAAGTTGGTTCACCAGTTGATGCGTGAAGCAAATCGTTGGCCTGCATAGTCTTAAACAATTCGCGGCCTCTAGGTGTGATTAGTCTGGAGCCCCAGTGAGTATGCTTTGCATTGAAGTCCCCAGCAGCTATAAATGTTTGACCAAGCGTGTGGAAAAATTCCTCAAACTGATGACTTTTAATTTTTTGGTTTGGTGGGCAATAGATAGAGGCTATACATATTGGACCTTTATTGTTTTTAACTGTTAATGATATTGACTGAAGAAATGGTTTTTCGTATTTGTTGTGCACAGAGTGATCAATATCGCTTTTCACGATTATCGCAGCTCCTCCGCGAGCATTTCCAGATGGGTGGTTGGCATCGTATATAGAATACTTCGGAAATCTGAGATGGCTTCTTTGGTTGAAGTGGGTTTCTGATATTAACATAATATCAATATTTTTGTCAGTGAGGAAAGTCTGTAGTTCGCTGCTATGTTGAGCTAGCCCATTAGCATTCCAGAAAGCAATTTTAAACGCACTCATTATTTTGATGTATTAGCGACGAACGCTGTTAAAATATTTAGCATAGTACTCATTTGTTGCATTAGTGTTTTAAGCATTACTTTCAGCTCTGACATATCGTTGTTTTCTGATCTTGTTTGTGGTTCACTAGTGATGGTTTGGCCGTTGCTTACGACATTAGAGTATGTTCGACCAGCTTGAACGAACTCTGTGCGCGTTGGTGGACTAGTGGTTTCTTTTCTTCGGAGCGGTGGAAACGCTTTTTGTTGAAGCTGCCTGTATACTTCACAGCCCTTGTAATTAGCGGGGTGATTTCCGTTGCATAATACACATTTTACTTCATTGTCGACTACATTACGAGTACACTCTGATGTCAAGTGATTACCAGGGCATTTTACACAACGGGGCGTTCGTTTACAGTAATGCTTTGTATGACCATAACGCTGACAACGAGAGCATTGGGGAATTTCGCGTTTTTTTCTTGGAGCTTCAAAAGTGATTTTTGTATGCATTAGGCTGTTACAATTGAAAATATTCTTGTTTGTATCTGATGGTTTCAAACCAATAAAAAATAACGGAAGTGGATTTTTGGTTGTTCGTTGACGTATATTACTTATATTGGCCACCTTAAAGCCTAAGCTATTTATCGCCTCTTCGATTTCACCGACTGGCATAGAAGGATGCATGCCTCTCAATACAACGTTAAAAGTTCTGTCTTGTTTGAGTTTATAGGTATGGAACTCAGTTTTTTTTGGCTTCAAGAGCCTTAGTGATTGCAGAGTATTTTTCTGGGCTACTAGGCTGTATTTTAACCTCATTGTTGGCAAGTATTTTAAAGTTGTATTCATTAGGGGCTATTTCATTCAGAAGCTGCCTTAATGGTTGTATATTACCGACTCCTGCAACAAATATTGGGGGAGGCTTCGAGATTGTAATTTTTTCATTTTGCTCAATGGACTTTTCTGATGAATGAGAGTCTTCATCTAGCACGGAATATCGGTTAGAGTTTTTTTTGGGTTCAGTTGACAACCAATAGGTATCCAGCTTCTTTTGTTTGAAATTTGAACTTTGTCGAACTCCTTGGGGACTTGAACGACTTCTTTTTGACGAGTTTACCCGTTGCCATTCTGGTTGCGTTGTTTCACCAAATCTTTTTGTATAAATGGAAGTGTTTATTGGCGTGCTTTTGACGCTACTTACCGATTGAGTGTCGCTTTCTTCGTCACCAGTGTATTTCCACATTTTTTTTGGCTGGAATTGGTGTTGTTTGCGTTTTTTGATGAGAAGCTCATTGGATTATTAATTAATTTTATTTTATTAGCTATGGCAATTTCACTAGCTATTTTTGATATATTTCCTTCAGTAATTTCTTTATGTAAAGGTTTGGTTGTGGATTGTTCATTTATTTTAACGTCCTCTGTACTTAGCATTATATAGCCATTTAGACCATTTTCACTAATTTGAGAATGCCGTCGTATAACTTTTTCGCTCATATAATAGTTTTCAATATATTAGCAGTTTGTTCATTTGATTATTTAAAAAAATTTAATATTTATAATTAATAAAATTTATTTTTTTAAAAACACTTAAAACTTATACTGTGGCAACACCACATTTACAATTTTAAACTTTCGTTAACTTTCATATGCTGTCTCTATCAGCTGTTATGAGCAAACTCAATTTTTGTTTTTGTTTATTTTGCAAAAGTAAAAAATTAATTTTGTTAGAAAGAAATTTTTAAATTACAAAAAACTGAAATTTAGCGTTTAATATCGGCACCGTTTTTAATAATTTTGTTTTATTTATAATCATAGCTCGATTGTTCATACATTGAAATTTAAAATTAGCTTTTTTCCGATTAAAAAACAAAACAATTAAAAGAAGTTGCGGAGTGATCACCTTACGCGCCAAAAAATCACTTTGAACTATTGGAATGAATATATTTTGGGAAGGTGCGAAACATCCAAAAGATTTGTGTTCACAATCTACAACAGTTATTCTTCATACTCTCAGGCCCTGCAAGCTGCTATATTGAATACAGTATTCATTTATTGAAAAACGATGAACTTTATATTATATACACGTAACAAGGGGGTAGAGTTAGAAGAAAAATAAGGAAAAACGAAGATAAAAAGCAAAAAAATGAAGTAAAAAAGAAGAATTATTAATTAAGAAAAGAAAAAATAAAAATAAATTCATGTTTATGTAGAGTTATATATCTTTTTCAATATCTCATGTTATTATTCTTCAGATAGGTAGATAATAGGTAGGTTATACCAGCAATCCTAAGACATCCACTTAGGCCTACAGGCCCCATGTGTTATCGTGTAATTATAAACTAAAGACTTACAACCACCTAAAATCATTCTTTAAGTATGTACTTAATTTTTTGAACCTGGGTATTTCATTGAATAAGATTTTAAGCAATAAGTACATATACATTAATTTGATTAAAAAATTTTTTATTTTACTTAAAATTTCGATATATACGGGGAGTACTATTAAAACTTTTTCATTAATACATTTTATTTGTTACATTTTTTTGATGAATTGTTATAATCTATGTGAAAGACTTTGTTGATATGGTTATATTTTTAAAACTGGTTTTTGGTATGAATAGATCATATTATTTAAATATGAAGATTGTAGAAGTCCTGTTATGAACGATTTGAGTTTTTGAGTTTCGACAAGTCCGGGTTAAGTTAAAATTACTTTTGTTTTTTTTTCATGACACGTTTTTTGGCTGGGCGACATTTTTTCTTCTTATTTTGTGGTGTTCGATAGGGAGTGTAGTCAAAGTCTTCGGAATCCATATGCCAGTCCATCATTTTAACATCACTGAAAGAATCGTTTTCGGTACTCATGATAGAAGGTTGCGTTGATAGGGAACATTTGTCCTGATTCGTGAAAATTTTTTGTATCTTTTTTCTATCGAAACCATTTTTCTTCTTCTTATAAATGTTTCGTTTATTCTTCTTAGCATTTCGTTTCTTTTTCTGATAAATACCTTTCGGATTAGCAGGTTTGTTTTTTGCCTGGAAAAAATTATTTAGTTCTTTTTTGCCTCTTTTATTACCGATCGCTTTGACTTTGTTTTCTTGTTGTCTTTGTTTCTGCATTTTATTAACAACCTTTCGTTTATTTTTCTTATTCGGTTTTTTTCCTTTTGGTGTTGATTTTACATAATGAATAAGATCAGTGAGGGAGTGATTATTGTCTTTTGGTAAGAGAGGACAATAAATCATAGGCATTATTTTCTTTATTGCCTTTCGCTGTTTTGCTGGTTTTTTTCGTTGGATAGGTTTTCTTTTTTTTGGTTGCTTTGGTTTTTTTTTTATTTGTTTCTTCTCTCGAACCTCTTCTTTTGGAATAATAGGATTTTGAATGATCGCTTTGTTTGGACCATTTTTCTTTTTTCTATATTTTCGTTTTGCTTTTTGACGTTTCGGCTTAATTACAGGTAAAGGATTCGGATTTTTAGCGTTGTTGTTTGTAGTAATTTTTTTTATGGCTTTTCTCTTAAAGCCTGGTTTTCTGGGCCTACGAATCATTATATTTCTTTTTCTGTGTTCAGCAATATTGATTTGATTCCTCCGTTCTGCTAATATATCTATAAATCTATCGACGTAAAAATCTGTTGCTTCTGTATTAAGCTATTTATAAAAAAAACATAATTAATCATTTTTTTGGGATTTATATATATGTATATATATATATATATATATATGCTTACTGGCACATTCTTCTCTGAAGCATTTTGTTGTAGACTTCTTTCAAATTCCAAAACCTTAGCAATATCATCCATTGATAATTTCTTTTCGCATAGCTGGTTCATCCATTTATTGTATTTTTTGGTGTAATAAACACCTTCATTTAGATTTTCCAAACTGTTAAGTGTCATTTCTGGAGCTTCTTTGAAGTGTCTAATATAAATAAAAATAATTTTTTTTTATTATATGGAACTTTGAATTTACAATAATATTGTTCAGTTTTTTAAATTTATTGAAAAAATTAGTGTTTTTTATTTAAAAATATTGAAGTACAATTCAAGTTATCAAAAAGAAAAAAAGTCAAACTTTTATTTGATTATGATATATATATATACGCTCTTTGATGGAGGTTTAAATATACAAAGTTGAAATAATGGACATTTACATAGAATAGAATGTATTGTTTAAATATTCAAAATTTGAAGAAATTCGCTAAGTTATCGTATCAGTAATCGCAGTATACAAGTCAGTCATTGCGATTGTCTAAGAAAGGATTTTACTGCGTTATCGCATTAGCAATCACAACACAAAGGTCGGTTCATCGCCTTTGTTCCTTTGTTTCGAGTATGGCTCTTCGATTCCTTTTTTAAAAAAAAACTGGGCAGTCAACAAATATAATCATAATTAAGTTTGCTTAGGTTGTGCATATGACTTTTTTTATTGTTTTCGAAAATATTCCCATAATTTTTTACTAATTGACTTGTTTTATATGTATATAATTTAATATAATTTAATATATAAATAATAGGTGATATAAAAAATGTTCGCTATTTTTGGTATAATTTTGAAAAGCAAATTTTGTTTATTGAAAATCAATTTTTATCAAGTTATATTGACCATTATTATACCTATATGACCTTATGCCATTTTTCTGGTAACTTCATAATTCTGTCAAGGTAGAACTTTGTAGTTTATTGCTAAAAAAACTTAACCAAGTGATTTTTAGCGTTTTTCCGGTTTCTTTTTTTTACCATTAAAGAGGTTTTGTATAGTCGTTTTGCAAATAGCAGTCAGATGTTGCAAGTTCCGGGCTATACGAAGGATGCATCAAAATTTCCCTACTAAATTCCGTAAATTGTTCCGAAGCAATGTGAGTATTAAAGCACTAAAATAACCATTGCATTAAGCTAGAGCACGTCATAGTAAAAATAATAATTATAATAATAATTCCCTTTACGTTCCATCAAACACTCAACATAAGGCTTTGAAGTCATTCATGAAACGTCACCAGCTTTTGATGATGATCGTTTGCATTGGATATTATTATATTTAATACATTTTTTAACTATATTATATTAGGAATATAATATAGTTTGGCTTTTGTATTTGTAGAAATCCTTTAGGATCATTAAAATTTGAAATGACTGTCTCCTTAGAATGGTCTCATGAACACTTTAAATTGCATTTTGACACCAAAACTTTCTCTTGACTATTTAATAGCTGATATTGATTGTTTAACATAAGTAAAGATTTCATTTTAGTTTCACTAATCTTCTTATAGAAATTGTGAGCGATAGTCTAATAGCGGGATGTATTTATTTATAATCTCTAGTCATATAATTTTAGTTTTTTTTTAACTTTTAATATTGAGTATTGAAGAAGAGTTTTTGTATAAAATGTTGAAGAAGGTTCACCCTGCTAGGTAGGAGCTATATAGCAAATTCAATAAAAGTTCCTAACCAAACTATCAATTTGTTTCGAGTCATTAAAGAAATATGTGGTCTGGCGTTGTCATGATGTAATACAACTCCTATTCTGTTGGCAAATTCCTAACGCTTTTTCTTAATTGTTTCGTTGAAGCGGTCGAGTTGTGATCAGTAGAGGAACTAATTAATCGAGGCACCAGGCTAGAGTTGCTCGTAAAACACAACTCCCCGCAATAACTGGATTTCAATGTCGAATATTGAAGAAGAGTTTCTTAATAAAACATTGTAGGAAGTTCATGCTTTCATTACATCACTACGTATATACATGTATGGTTGTCTTGGTTTACCATAAATAATTCTAACCGTTGTTACCACAAATTAAGCTCAAGGTCTTAACATAAAAATTTGTAACCTTTTTGTTTGTTTACATAGAATAACAAAACTATAAGATAATCATTCAATACGTTATATCTTAAGCGCATTTGGAGCAGAGTTACCAGAGAATGGGATAAAATGTATCTAAGCATGAAACCATTTGTTCATCAAAAATCTCACACTTCCGCCACAACAATTTGTGGCCACTGATCCTTTGCTGTTGTATGAAGCAAAAAATTTATATTCCGCAGTGATACGCAAAAACTGCCAATGTTATTGTTGTTGTGGTTGTTAGCCATATCCTTACGAATACAAAAACAAAAAGAAAATTTACCAAAAAAATAAAAGAAAAAGATAGAAAATACTGAAATTAAGTTGATATTTCGTATATTGGTTGGTTGGCTTTAGTTGGTGGTACGGCTTGATGCTTGGCAGTTTGGTTAGTTTAAGCGGCGCATGAGATGAGTTCTCTTTTTTTTTTTGCACAGTATGTTCTTCATAGTTTTGGTAGAAAAAAATTTTTCATCTATTGGCTTACAGCACATGTAATATCACATAAACTTAAGCATGAGTTACAATTTAACACAACTGCTTCATCAAATGAAATCAATTTACAAGTCACGTTGTCGCTGGACAATAAATACATCAGAGTCTATTTAATAAAATCATGATGTGCACTTTGGGAGTTTAACAGAGCACTCACACACAGACACACACACCCACACACAAGGTTACATTCTCACACAGATACACAGATACATTTGCACTTGCATATTCCTTGGATAAGCAAACACAAAGTGATTTTTTATCTTATGGCATGCCAATGCGGCACTGTTGCCATATGCACTGTGGTTATGGCAACAATGGCTATAGCCAAAGCCACATTTACAGCCACATCCACAGCCACTGGCTGAGCTTAGCACGAGTATATGTTTATAAGCTGCTTTATTTGCGCTTATACGTAAGTCGATATGTAATTGCATGTATGAGTGGCGGTACATGCAAGTGTGTGTATCTATGTTGCTATGCTATCTACTTGTATCGATTTGATATTTATAAATAATGCCACTCATTGAGATACTTTACGTTTGCTATGCATATGGTATATCAATTGCGCGATATCAGTTTAAATAACCAAACAGCAGCAATAAGGAGCTAATAGAAGATGAAAAAAATAAAATAAATGTTAGTTACTAAAACATAAATTGTTACATGTACAACAACAACAAAAACAACACGAACAGTAACAACAACAGTACTAACAGAACCATAACAGTCACAATCACAATCACCATCAACATTAGTGGCATTAAGTAAAACTGTGCAGTGCACAGATACCACAAACACTCAACGTTAAGCTTGAGATACATGCTTAACCGTATGATTTATGTGTAGTGGAGCTATTTTAACCATTGGACCCCCAAGGCTATTCGGTATGTTGGTCGACCATAGCCAA
This sequence comes from Teleopsis dalmanni, assembly GCF_002237135.1. Lineage (NCBI taxonomy): Eukaryota > Metazoa > Arthropoda > Insecta > Diptera > Diopsidae > Teleopsis > Teleopsis dalmanni. The sequence goes on from NC_051847.1 coordinate 175,672,178, forward strand.
TTCTTTTAATTTTCTTTGCTTTTCGATTGAAAAATATAAACGTGGAAAAGAGAAAAATGTGTTTGGTTGGCAAAAATTGGTCAGCAACGGCAACGGAATAATAAATAATAAAGCTTTTACTTTATGAATGTGGCCAACAGAAGTTGGAGCTACAATTCAACGCTCTTCCAATTTAACACAGCAAAGCTAACAAAAATGGTAACAACAACAACAACAACCACAAACAATAACAATAGCAGCAACATCACCAGCTATAAGCAAATATTAGAAGAAAAAGCAATGTATCTGAGCAAAAAAAAAAAATTGTATCTGTAGTCAATTTTTGTTGGTACCCACATAAAAAAACAATTTGGAAGTGATGCGGAAAAGCAGTACAAAAAAAAGGAGAAATATTATAAAAGAAAAGCCGCCTGAACAGTGGCAAAAAATCTATGGGAAGTGCCCTCGTGGAGCTTGTCAAAACACATTCATTCCTACAATATTGAAACCCGGAACCATATTTAAAAGCTAAAAATTGCAGTTCAAGATTCAAGAGTTTGAAGGTCATTCAATTAGCTTATTTGTTTATTGGGGTGTTCGGTTCGGTTCGGTTTGTTTGTTTGCACACAGCACATTTACGGTCACAGGAACCCAGTGGAATGTATAAATCTATTTATGTGATTTTGATTTCAAAAGAAATGATTTATTTCTGTTCGAATTGTATTTTTACACATGTCCGAAATTGATTTCATATGGTTCAGATTATGCAGATTTAATAACATTAGGAAGAGAGAGATTCGCTGATTTATGAAGTAACTTGATTTTACCTTAATTTATAATATATACGGTTTTTTAGATCAGATATGAGTATTATATAAATAATTGTATAGAAGTGCAATTGATAATATTCTACAAATACAAATACAATTTGTATAAATCATACAAATTAATCATATATTAATATTTTTTTTCATCGGCCGTCTTTAAGAACTTTAGAATTATATACCAGCTTTTTTATATATACCATATAATTTAGTTTTGTAAACAATAAGCTTTTTATGAACTAGACGGGACTGTATGATATTCTATCTATAGGTAGAAATAAAGAATTGAATGGAATTCAAACGCTGTCGTATTAGATAAGTTGCTGTATACAGTTCTCATCGATATTACTCTTAAAAATAATAAAAACTGACATCTAAATATTCTATTCGAACTTTCTATTTAAAATACGAAAATCTAACGTAACACTTTGGTAATGAAACAATAATAAAAATAATGAGTTGAAAGACAAGCGAAAGATCTAAATAAGGAGACAGTGCTACAGCCGGTTTAGGATTTTTCAGTTGGCAATAGAAAGTTGTTAATAGATTATCTCACCTATTTCTTATGTTAAAATACGCAATATAATTCAGTCAATTGAATATCGTATTTACTCAAAAATAACATTAAAGTTATAGTCAAAATTTTCAGTAAACTCCGACAATGATAGAAATATTAAAATCTATCTGCGATGTGGTTTCCTGAACGAGTTACTCATAAAATGGTTTAAAAATTTATGATATAGGTATATCAGAAGAACAATATGATTTAATTATATATGAATTGTTGTACATATATGCACATTGTTATGAATGAGTAAACCTATTGATAAGATTAATATAAAGCCATTGTACATAAAACAAATAATACAAATTAAAAAAATATGTTTACCAGATATATTCAAATGTATTTTGGGAAATGGCAGGCAATTATACACTACTCTAGAAGATTGATTGCATTGAAGACAGATATTTATTACTCAAGTTGACGGTAATGTGGCCAGTAAAATATAGTAAAGTGTAAAATATTATTGTGTTTATTAAAATTTTAGTACAAAAAACTTGTTTTAGTATGTTATTCATATATAATTATTAAAAATTTCACAATCATATGGACTTCGTTTCAAAATTATAATAATTATTAGAAAGAATAGGACTTACCTCATGGTAACTAAAGTTTTTTGAGTTAAATCAGTACACGATCAGAAATGATCAATAAAGTGATCCTGAAGATAATTATAAAATACGTTTTTTAATAACTTTTAAAGATATATTAAAAATTTGACTTA
>NC_051847.1:175674366-175680839 GCF_002237135.1 Teleopsis dalmanni
AAGGAGATAAAATAAATATTGATGAAGGTTAAGAATTTTGCGTTTTATTTAAAATTTCCCGAAAACTTTTCGGTCACAATGTAGCATCGCTTCTATTTCCTTAGACAGATAAACTACTAACGATCTCAGCTTTATTTTACTGAAGAGGGAAGTGCTAACGCAGTTGTACCGCTTTCTATTTGAATCTATTTCCTTAGACAGATTCAATTTGTTAAAGTGATAAGACAGATTATGATGACTGATTAGATAACCTACCAATGATCTCAGCACTATTTTACTGAAGAGGGACGTGGTACCGCAGTTGTACGGACAAACTATGTTAGTTATTAAGCTGGACGATTATCTGGAGTGGTGTGCCAGTAGCGAATTCAAACAATATTTCGTCATAGACCTAATTGTGGATCAAGTTTTTCTATAATATGGCTTCGATGCTCCAAGAGGACAATGTCTTCTTGACTGTGTGCTTAGAACGCATTTTTATTCTTTAATAAAGTCAATTCTAGATTTCAATGGCGGGTACATATGCTTGAATGATTTGAACCTAAAAGTTGGCATTGCTGGTGCAAACTATTCATATAAATACTATTCGTATGAAATGAAATGTTGATCTACTATTTGTTAAACAACAAGAAATAAGGCTTTTTACTTTCTTTCCATAACATGACTGAGATTTATTTGCTTAAATAAATGATATTGTGAAATTTTTTATGATGAAATAGTTTTAATCAAAAAACATACAAGTAATATCAAGTTCTAAGTTTTTACTACTATTTAACTACTTTAAAATTGCAGTTGGAGGAGTGTTACTCCTATAAAGAAACATAATCATAGCAATCAAATTTAAATTATAAAAATATACACATCTACAAAGTAAAGGGTATTTAAACCGAAAATTACAGAAGCAAAGTTTTTGTGTGACCATGACTCATGTAAGAGCAATTACTTCCATACAACCACAAACGTTACACGGAACTCACAGAAGTAACCGTTATTATTTATATCTGGAGCGTGTAAAATTCTAAGCGAAAAGTAGAATTAACAAGACGTTGAAATTGATGCCTGTTGGATTGTTGATTGTTGGGTTATTGCCCAGCCACAGCTGCTAATACAGAACAGTAACTTAAGCCAAAAAAAAGAAGAAAAAACACAGTAGCAAAAAACCAGCACACCAAAGTTAAAAAAAAATTTAAACAATAGACAAGGTCGTTTACTCTTTCATATGCCGTACAAAGCAAATATTTTAAATAACAAACAAAAACCGCTTAAAATGTTTAAGTAAAAATCTTATTTTTTTCTTGGTTGAAAAAAAAAGTTCTTTAGTTTTAAACCAATAACTGATATATCAACTTTTTGAAATGAGATACGCATTGGCAACCAACACCACTTAAGAGTTAAAATATTTTTTTTCGTTTGAAAGCACCAAATTATGTCAAAATAATAACAAATTAACTTAAAAAAAATAAAATGCAAAAGCAGGTCACTTGGTGCCTAAATTGTCGAATTTGTGCTACTGCACTATTATGCTTCATAATAAAAATATTTAATATAAAAAAAAAAAAATATATATATATATACATATATGAAAAAGTACGAGTAATTGTAGCACTTCACGAATATCTATCTACGACTGAAGCAGAAATGCCGGTACGCGTCCAACCTTGAAATAAACAAAAAAATATTACTAACAAAAACCAAAGAAGGCAGCTATACTAAGCATCAACAGTGGTAAATGGGTGGGTGTAGAAAAAAACCAAAAAAAAAAAAAATAATAGTATCTAAGCATTAACAGAGGCCTCAGTAAAACACTTTAGCAGCTTTCTTTTTATTTAAGTTGTTATATATAAAATATCTTTTTTTCTGCATAACCACAGTTTCTTATTATTTTGATTGCAGTAACATAACTGAGATTGTGACTCATTACAGTACGTTAATGCCATATCTACTTAACAAGGCTCTGAGTAACTTAACTGAGGCGAATTTTACGCTGCGTACTTTGCTTTTGCTTGACTTAATAATATTGACTCAATATTTTGACTCAATCGAATATATATTATTTACACATATAACAGCGTTTGTTTTCCTGTAACTGTATATTTGTATTTCAGTATGGCATAATGTCAATCTCTGTCAACAGTTCAATGAACGCTGCACAATGACTGGTCAAATTATTTGTTACAGTTATGAAATTAATCCAAGCACTCATATGCCGCCGCAGCCGCAGCCGTAGCCGCAGCAATGCACAAAAACACTTGCTGAATGAGTTTCACATTGTGTTTGTGTTTAAGCCGTAAAATTTAAACTTAAAATTTATTTGATTGTAGTTACTCGTAAATTAAATAAGGAAATGACTTTTAACTTGCAAATTAAATAAATTCACAGAACTTATGGATTCAAGTGTTAATGATTGCACACAAATGTGTCGCTATTTCACACAATTTCAATTTATTTAATAATCGCTTTTATCCGACGTCTATGGTTTATTTAGGTTAATTTCTTGAAAATTAGGGTATGGGTGTGAAAAAAGGTGGATAAGTACATACATATATATATACAGATAAAAATTGAATTAATTTATTGTTTCTACTGTTTTCTAAAATTATAATGCTTATAAAAATGCTTCCGAAACGTGGTTTTTGTATTAAGAGAAATTAACTGAAAAGAAACGTTTTAGTGTTAGAGAAGTTTTGAAGTAAGTCAAATAACGCATTTATAAAAAAAATAAATTTATTTTATATAATACATTTAAACATTTTTTTCATGTTGATGTTATGATCACACTCTCAAAAGCATGCACTGCAGTTTTTAAAGAAGCTTTTGAATCTGTAGCTAATTGAAAAATTATTGACTTCATTGTCAAACTATTAAAAAACAAATTTTATAATATAAATGATATCAATAATATATAAAATATATTATGTATTTACATATTCTCTATGTCATCTATATATTATATCATAATATCTATCTATATATTCTCTATATTATCTATATATTCTCTATATTATCTATATATTCTCTGCATTATCTATATATTCTCTATATTATCTATATATTCTCTATATTATCTATATATTCTCTATATTATATATATATTTTCTATATTATCTATATATTCTCTATATTATCTCTATATTTTCTATATTATCTATATATTCTCTATATTATCTATATATTCTCTATATTATCTATATATTCTCTATATTATCTACATATTCTCTATATTAACTATATAAATTTCTCACATATAATATCCCTACTATTATTAATATTATCTATCTATGTATAAGTCTAGATGATTTCTAATCATCTAGAATTTTAGAAGAATTTTTCAGGACACTACCCATACAAAATGATCTGATCCTGTTACAAGATGTTTCAAATCTATGTCATTTGAAATCTGGCCCTGTTACCGACTATTTAAATGACAAAAACAAAAACAAAAAAACAATGTGTTGTCACCTTTAGTTTGATGGAGAGGAAACTATTTTAAGATAAGTTGCCGTCAATACTTGGAAAAGTATAACGAGAAGCCATGAAGGCTGGAAGAAAGTTTTAACGAAAAGGGCCAAAATGTACTTTATCTGTAGTGTCAAGAAAACAATTTGCATTTATATAAATCATATATGTAACTGATTAGTTTAATAGATTTTTTTAAGGCTATTAGCTTAATATTTATAAGAAAACTATGTTATTATGTTTTTGCTTTATGTAAGTAATTGCAACGTAAATTATATTAATTTACTCTAAATTAGTGCGACGCATTTACAAAATTAAAATAGATAATATGTATAACATTGGCTTACTATTTTTAAAAATAAGTAAGTTATTATATTTTTACTTTATATAAATAATTGCAATGTAAATTATATTAATTTAGTATTAATTAGTAAGTAAAGAGTGACACGTAAACATTAAAACAGATCATTTTTATTTATAATCTAAGGCTATAAATGGGTGGAGTTCAATTATTTAATAACTCAAAATTTATATGTGTATTATTTAATAAATCATAATTTTATTAAATTGCTAAATAATTTGCAAAAAAATCTTGAAAAATAATATGTTTCATTATTTTTGAAAATAATATTTAGCTTAATACAGAGAATTAATTTTATAGAATGTTGATAAAAAACTATATTAGCGTTAATCATTTCTTAAAAATAATTTTATGTGAGAAATCAGGTCACGGATATAAAATATTTAATGTATATTAATATGAAACAGTTATTTTTAAGCAATTTGCAATTTCCTTAAAAATCAAATAAATGACATATGTATTAAAATTTATTATAAATTATTTTATAATATATCTAACCTTTATACAAAATTGAAAAAGCCTTCAGACACAAATATTTCAATAGGCCTTAATAGTACATTTTTAAAACAGTAACAAAAATGATTTATTGGCCAAATTTGTACAATCAACAATTGGCAAATTGTTTTTTATTTTAATCAAATAAATTATTTTCTGCCAAAATATTTTTTAAAATGTATATACAAACGCTTTATATATATGAATCATAAGTCTTAAAACAACAAAGCTGCGTGCCAAATTGCAAAGTTTAAACACCTCCAAATATATAACAGATAATAAAAGCACAGAAAAATTGGCAATATCAAATTAAATAAGATTTCAGTTCACAGTGGCAGGCGAGCAGGCAGTGTTATGTATAAAAAATTCAAGTGCAAATAGCAAAAAACCTTAAAAAAATGTATAAAAAGATACGCAGATATAACACGCGTTAAAAGAATGAATTAATGATGATGAATAAAACTAAAAAAGTGTATCAAGAAATCTCTGTGACAGCAGCTAATAAAACGATTCAACGCCTACTATCTAGCCACTAAGTATAAATCTTAAGTATAGAATAAAATGAGAAAAAATGCGGTAGAAGCAAGAAAAATTAAAACTATAGCAATAATAGATATTATTGTGCAAAAAATTAAGACTACTTTGTCAGTTGCGCTAATTGTTTCTTTCTACCAGACATTTATAATTGCAGTACTCAATCGCCCTGAAGGCCGCACTTCTGCAAGAAAAAAACTTTTTTTACAAATGCCGCTACAATTGAAATGTAAGAATGCTTAACTGCTGAATAGTTTCCAACCAATTAAAAAGCATTAGCGTTACTACCTGATTAACTGCAAAACAAAAAATATTTATAAATGAAAAAGTTCAGATACTGCTGTCTGTCTGCTACTTCTTCCCTCTACACATCTCGATCATTGACAATTACAAATCAATTTTTTCTACTATATATCTCAACAAGCAAAGAAAAAAAAATCTCTTTCCGTTTCTTAGCCATAAAAGGCAACTTGATAATTTGTTAAAGCATATAAAATCCATTGAAGATAGAAAAAAATAAAAAAAAAAACTGCTACATAAGTAAAAAAATTTAAACCGATTAAAAATGAAATCTAAACACAAAAAACTTCAATAAAACAACGTAAAGAAACTGTTGCTGAATAAGAATTAAACCGATTTCAAGTTGAGATACTTCGCGCACAAGTGATCACTACAAAAGGATATTATAATTATTTTCAAGTATTCTTGTAAACGTGATTTGTATGTTACTAGCCCGTGATGTGCCTGTGTAGTAGATAAGTATCTAAGCAAAAACGCGCGCATGTCTTTAACCCCCCACGACTAAGCAAATAAATCTGTTTAAAACCGGGAAAAACAAAAACAAAAACAACTTTTTGACTAAAAGATTTAACATTAACAGCAGGAAAGTGTAAAAATAAAAAGTGCCAAAACTTAACTTAGCATATTTTGTACGAGGGCGGTTTGATAAATCACTGACTTTTTTAATAAAACAAATTTTTTTCGGCAAAAAAACATTTTATTTTTCTACATAGCTCGATACATTTAGTTTAGCGTTTTTCTAATTTTTTCATTCCCTCCAAATAATAGGTTTTCTCAAAGCTCTCAGAATACCCATTTGTTTCGGTAATGACTTTTTCATTCGACTCAAATCTCTTAACGCCCAGCCATTTCTTTAGGTTTGTAAACAGAAAATACTCGCAGGAGGCTAAATCTGGAGAATATGCTGGATGGGGTAACAGTTCATATTCCAATTCGTGGATTTGGGATCGTAATGCTTAATCAGCACACGAAATTCACTTTTTGTCATTTTCGTAAAAATTCACGAGGTTGTCTGCTTTGAACGGCTATCAAACACCAACTGAATGACGTAGTTCACATGCTCAAAATCAAAAAGTTGTCCACTGTTAGATTACAGCTGACGGCAGCACTGTTGCATTTGGAGTAACTACGCGGGAAATTCAAAAAGTCACTGACTTATCAAGCCGCCCTCGTATATTAGTAGAATTTTATATATATTTGTCTAAAATTGCATTGACGTTACTATTATTCTCAATACTTTGTTAATTAACTAAAGTACCAAAACTTAATTTAAAGGCATTCAAGCATACATCTAACAGCAGAGTCAATGAATTTTATGGTATATTTT